>NC_067400.1:4676186-4976186 GCF_016432865.1 Antechinus flavipes | reverse complement strand
TTAACAAAGGTTCCTGATAGGAGGAAAGCATAGCATAGAAATTTGAAGGAAGTTAAAGATTCATGATACTGAAGGTAGAAAGGATATTTTAGACAGAAGGAAAGTAGTCAGTAGAAAACCAGGGAGATAAGATAACTTTTGCTAAGTCAGTTTGTTTGAAATAAAGTCTGTATCTGTATGGTCAGTGAAGAGAGAGAGAGAGAGAGAGAGAGAGAGAGAGAGAGTAATAGTAATGTAGAGAAATCTGGGATGAAAGGCTGTTCATGTGGAGAAAAACAAAGTGGTGAAGAGCAGAGTGGTATAGTGAGAAAAGATCTTGATTTTGAGTTTAAGGCCCTGTGTGGGATCTTAGGAAAATTATTTTACCTCTCTGGGTATTAGCTTCTGTATCTCTAAAATTTAAAAAAAAAAAAAAAAAAGGTTGAATAGAGGACATGTGAGGTCCTTTCACTTCTAGATCTAGATAATTGGGACTCATGAATGGACTTGAGTAGGATACTGTTATGTTCAGATTTGTGTGTTAAGAAGATGATTTTGTCTTTTATTTTCATTTCTATTCTCTGTAGCCTTTGGGTATTGACAATCGACACTAGTATTAAAAACAGTTCTCAATTCATTATTGTTAGTGATACAAATATGGTAAGCTTTTAGTGTCATACATTAACAAGGCCTGTCGAGTGATGGGATCACACAAGGTGAGATGGTTAAATGATGTGTCTTTAGACAGATGACAAAGAAAGAGAAGAAATATTGCTCATCTATTCTCCCAATTAAGAGTAGACTCTAAAGGTCAGCAGGATAACTGCATGGAGAATCAGGACCAGAACAGAGAGAAATTAACAGAGAGAGCTTCTCTTTAGGGCTTTTGTAACATCTTGTGCCCATCTCCTGTTCCAAGTGATCTGTGGAAATAATTGAAGAGATAATAGGCAAGAAAATAACTGGAATGTATAGCTTTCATCATTCTTTCATTTGTTCTTCCTCCTTCTTTCCATTGTAAAAGTAATTTTCATAATAGAATGGAATATGAGCTCATATTAGTGAGTGGCCACCGTGAAGGGTAAGATGGGCACACTGGCAAAAAAAATGAGTTGACAGCAAGTCAGTCATTTTATTTACCTTAAAGTAGCAAATTACTATAAAAGTGAGTTAACAGGGTAGAAGCCAAAAGGATGAGAAATGTTACTGATATTGAGAGAAAATACCATTGGGCCAGAAAAGCTAAATGTATAGATAACTTCCAGAGTGTCTTTGGCCAAATCTCTTGGTTCTAAACTTTTCATTGCTTCCCATATAAAAGCAGGTTTGAATCAGGTACTGTCCAAGGTGCTTAAAAAGCCAACATTCTAAGACCCTTCTGTGATGCAAAATTGGGATTAGATAACAAAATAATATGATTTCATAAAGGCAATAGTGGTTTAGCATAAAATATGTCAGATTTGCCATCAGTGGGCCTTCAGTTTGAATCCTTTCATAGTCTTATATTTTCAACTTTATTAAATATTACTCCCTTCTTGAACTTTTTGGTTCAGCCGAAACAGCCTTCTTCCTGTTCTTCACACACGAAGAGAAAAGATTCTTGTTTTTAGGCCTTTGCATAAACTATCCCTCAAAGCTAGAATTTCCTTTCTTCTAGTCTCCAGCTCTTACAATCCCTAGCTGTTATACAAATCTCATTTCAATTATCACTTCCTCTATAGGACTTTTCTTGTTAGCAGTCAGTACATAGCACATGTTTAAAAGATGGTAGTTAATTCAGTGACCCTCTTCAGATCCTATTGCTCACCTTAAAACATTTTCTTGTTTTATTTATATCAAAATAACATGTCATATATGTATGTTTATATATACATATGAGTATGTAAATACTTATATATTTTTACTTTTTATAATTTACCATATATATATATATATATATATTTATGTGGTCATCAACAAATATTTAGGAAATGCCTAGCATATATCAGACACTGTGCTAAACTCACAATACAAATGCAAAAAAAAAAAAAAGTTTTTTTTCTTGCCCTTAAGAATCCTTTAGCCTAATAGGGGAAGACAACTTAAAACTCAGGTAAGAGATGGGAGTGGGTGTGGGTATATGGAGTGAAAGTATCAGGAGAAGTCAATCAAAGAAGTCTCAAAGTAATTCAACCAGGTGAGAAATAAGACATTCTCACTGGGTCATCTACTTAAATGAAGATGTGCAGTTGATGATCCCACCCTCCAATGACAAAGACAGAAAGTAATGATGAAATAGAGTCCCAAGGTTGATAAGATTATGGGAATTTTGAATGTACATGAGTGATGAATGTATTATGGTATGGAGGAGAAGTTACAACTTCAGTAAAGTAGTGAAAAGTAGTCCAACTATCATAAATATTGTAAATTTCAAATTGTGGTATTTAATTGTGATGGCATACTATTGGACTATAAGGAAGGACAAGGGGAATAGCTTTAGAAAAACTTGGGAAGAGATATAAGAACTGATATAGCATGAACTAAACAGAACAGGAGACCATTGTTCAGATTAACAGCAAAATTTTATTATGATCAACTATGAAAGAGTTACTCTGATCAGTAAATTTATCCAAAATAATTTTAAAAGATTCACAATGGAAAAATGCTATCAACCTCCAGAGAGAGAGAACTGATGAACTCAGTACAGATTGAGACATAATTTTTTATCTCAATTTTTTTCAATATGGCTTATACAGAAATAGTGTTTTTTACATGACTTCATATGTATATGGCATTTTGTTGCTTCTTTTCTCAATAGGTTGAGGAAGGGCTAAAGGGAGAGAGAATTTGGAACTTAACATTTTTTAAAATTATTATTATTATTATTTTTTTAATTTTCAAAATATATGCATAGATAATTTTCAACATTCACCCTTGCAAAACCTTGTGTTTCAATTTTTTCTCTCCCTTCCCTCCATCCTCTCTCCCAGATGGCAAGTAATCCAATATATGTTAAACATGTGCCATTCTTCCATACATATTTCCACACGTATCATGCTGAACAAGAAAAATCAAATTAAAAAGAAAAAAATGAGAAAAAAAAACAAAATGCAAATAAACAACAATAAAAAGAGTGAAAATACTATGTTGTGATCCACATTCAATGCCCTGGCCATTTCTCTGGGTGCGGATGGCACTCTCCATCACAAAAAACATTGGAACTGGCCTGAATCATCTCATTGTTGAAGAGTCACATCCATCATAATTGATAATTATATAATCTTGCTGTTGCTGTGTGCGATGTTCTCTTGTTTTTACTCCACTTAACATCAGTTCATATAAATCTCTCCAGACCTCTCAGAAATCATCTTGCTGATCACTTCCTATGGAACAATAATATTCCATAATATTCATATACCATAATTTATTCAGCCATTCCTACCTGATGGGCGTCCACCCAGTATCCCAGTTTCTTGCCTGTCCAAAAAGGGCTGATCCAAACATTTTTGCACTTATGGGTGCCTTTCCCTCTTTTATGATGTCTTTGGGATACAGGCCCAGGAAAGACACTGTTGGATCAAAGGTTATGCAAAGTTTGATTGCCCTTTGGGCAAAATTCTAGATTGCTCTCCAGAATGGTTGAATCAGGAACTCAACATTTAAAAAATGAATAAATAGATTTTTTTTTTAAAAGAATAAAAGTTCCATTAAGGCAAGATTGTTGCTTTTTTTTTTTTTTTTTTTGGTTACTGTATCTCCAGTACCTACATCAGGCACTTGAATGCTTGTTGATAAAGATGGTTCATTAAATCCCAGCTTTGGAACTTACATAAGGTGACCTTGAGTGAAATGCTTAGCCTCTCTAAGCCTCTGTTTCCTGATCTATCAACTGAGTCCTGAACAACATTAATCAAGATGATCACTAAGGTTTTTTGGTGCCAGAGATGTACAGATGTAGATCAAAAACTTACCTGAACCTAAGATCTTAAAGATTTGCCTGACACATTTGAGAGGTTAAAATATCCTTCTAGGGTCATGTGGTCCATTTGTATCAGAAACAAAATTTGAATGCAGTTCCTTTACAGCCGGCTCTTCATTGTGGACCAAGCTACTTTCAAGTTATTATACTTAAGGATAATCCTTACTTTAAAATACTTTCTGTCTTAAAGCATATAAGTATGGGTTTCGTTTCCTATTACCTTTTTGGTTCCAACTTGTCTGGAAAGAGCTGGATATAATGAATGGAGAATCAAATCTGTGGTCAACAAGAGCTAAGGTCAAATTTGAATTGAGATACTGATTTTCTATGTGACTCTGGATAAGCCACATCAGTGACTTTGTCTCCCTTATTTTCCTCAACTGTAAAATATTGATTAAAAATATCATTTATCTTTCAGGACTCTTGGGAGAATAAAATGGAATAATATTTGTAAATTACTTCATGCAAGTTAAAGTACTATAGAAATACTATTAGTTAATTTAAAAGTGATTTTAATGGTATTGAGTCAAACTAAGAACTTTTGCTCATACATATTAGTTCCTACTCTGTAGCTGCTATTCTTAAGTAGCTTCCTAAGAGAGGGAAAAGTTAGTTGGCTTCCCCAGGGATACAGCATCAGCATGCGTCAGAGGTAGATATGGAACCAGAGTGTCCTAACTCTGAGGTTAGCTTACTATCTCTTATACTGCCTCTGAGACTCTAAAGCAATAAAATACTAGATAGTAAATCATGGAAAACAATTTCCTATCTTAAAAGTTGTTTTCTGTTTGTTTTGGTCATTATTTCATTGGGGTAGAAGATACAAGTTAATAAGTTCCTAGAAAATAGGCTGCAGGTCTCCCATTTGATTTATCTGACCCACCATACTGAGCTCTTATACATGACATATTGGAAACCCTTAAAAAGTATTCGTGGATTTATTAATTTATGACTAGTGTTCACTAAAATCCAGGTAATTGAACTAATTTGAGGGCGGAGGTGTCACTGAGATGAGGATCAGGAGAATAGATATGTATTAAAAGCCAAGACCTATGTGTGATTGAGAAGTTTTGTACGAGGGAAATTGAAACAATCACAGAATTATCAAAAAGAGGTGCTTGTTGTTTCTAATGTCATAGTATGTTATTTTATGAGAAAATGATATGCTAATAATACACATGTAGCTCATCTAAGTTCTGGGATTTTTCTAACTCTTTTATTTATACTGAGAAGTTTTGCTATCAGAATGACTCCATATTTTCTCTTCAGAGTTCTAGGTATACCCCTGAAGGATTGGGTTGTCTTCCTAATGCTATTGGCTCAAGCTCTTATTATGATGTGTTCCCCTAAAATCAATAATCAGTATTATTTAATATCTACCTTTTATCAATGATAGAGGCAGTATCCTTATACTGTTTAACCAGTTAATATCAACTAGCTTCCACAAAGCAATATTTCCTGAGAAGATATATCAAGAATGGATGTATAAAAATATGCTTATCTCAAATGGGAAAATTACATTTTCTTTTACATAACAATAGTCCTGCAGAGAAGTGATTCAAACAAAGTGTTTGCTACAAGGCATTCACTCCATCAAATTCATTAACATATATGACATAGCAAATGGAAGATAGTATGGCTGAAATTATCATTGAAATAATTTAAGGAAGTAGAATGAAAACAATTTATACGACATGGGGACTGACTTCATGGAAGTGGGCAATATAAATAAAGGTCAGCCCCAATTAGGGATCTGTTCTTTGGTCACCATATAGGCCTTAGCTCTTTGACTATCTCTCCCTACCAAGGCTCTCCAAAACTTAAGGCCTATATTTCTCAATTTTTATCTCAATGACTCAAATGGCAAAAACTGTGGGCAAGGAGTAGAAAGGAGTGATTTGGTATATACCAACTATTCATCCATTCACTCTTCTATCTGCATTTATTAAGGGCAACTGTTCACAGAGCACTCAGCTAGTGTAGGGGAGATAGAAAGCTCATAAAACAACAACAAAATACCAACTCCCCCTCCCAAACAAAAACAAACAAATAAACAAAAACAACAAGACTGCCTGCTTGGAGCTCTTTGGAATTCTTAAGAAAGTTTGGGCATGTGCACATATATACCGCCAGTGCAGAGCAATGCTTATCGGATGCCATACACATCTCCTATGAGCAAGGTTGATTTTAGGTCATGTACATTGGGTTCTGTCTGCATTTCTGTTTGTTATGGCTCAATTAACTAATCTGACTACTCACCAATTTCCAGATTAGGATACCAAGGCCAAGTGAGCTACTTCTTACTCTGAATCCCTTGACAGGAAAGCAGTCATTCTTCATTTTGTCTACTGAGCCTTGCCATTCTTGGTGTGGCTAATGGTAATAGATGGATTATTACTATGGATTTTTTAAAGTTGGAATGAAACCTCAACTGTCTCATATCAGAATAGAACAAGTTGGTTTATGTCTTTGAAATTGGCAAGATTAGGATAGATAGAGGGTTTTTTAATAACAAATTTAAAAAAAATACAAAAAAGCCAGCAGGATCTCACCTTGGCAGATTCCTGATGTAAATCAGGAAAAAGCACTATGATTAAACAAGCACATCTCAAAAGGCCAGGGCCACCTGGGTACTTTGGAAGATCTCCAAGGATCTCCCAGGGCCAAGAAGGAGGTGGGTCTAGTTGGCAATGCTGCAAGGATTCTGTGGGCCCTTGGTGCAGAATTCATAAAACATTTTGGAGCTTTCTTGGTGAGAGTGGCTGCATCAATGCAGTGAGTTATTCTGGTCATAACAGTAAATTGATGACACAGGTAAGCTACAAACTCAAAGAGGGGTATATTTTAAAGCAAAGCAAAATCCCTAGCAATGTGGATATGCAGGAGCAAGCAATCATGTTTCATGTTTTGCTTTAGATCTGAATACCGAATTGTTTTTTTAGAAGCTCTTTGGAGAAGAATTGGTAGAGAATTTCTAATTTCAGGAATTTCATTCTGTTATTCAAATGCTAATACTTCTAAGAGAGAGAAAACAATATTTTTTTCTGAGCAAAATTCAAGGAAAAATTGCTTAGGGCTTGATGTGAAAGTCTTGCTTTTATTGTTGTTGTTCATTCAAGACCGTCTTATGAAGGAAACATAAATTCAGAGGATGAATACAAAGCTTACAAATTTGAATGGTATTTCTGATATTCTCCAACTTTCCCTCTGCACATTAAGTACAATTTGTTTTTGCTCCTAAGTTTTGCTATCCCAAGTTTCAGTGAGGGAAAGTGTATGGGGAAACTGCTGAATTAAGCATCTCTACCCAGTGACAGACCATTATAAGCTATCAATGCATCACCACAAAGTCCTAGAAGATACACGTTGTTTGCACTTTATAAATCAATATCTTGTCTCTTCTCCTGCAATATTTCAGGTTTATCCTGAGTGATTCATTGGTTCATTATAAAATCTGCTTTAATCGGAAGATTACTCAATCCTGCAGAATGAAGTATCCCCCGTGTTCTGTTTGCAGAAGCAGTGTGTTGGTTGTTCATTTTAGGTGCCAGCCCTGTGTCTGCCACACACTTTGGGGAGGAACGATTCCTTCAGGCACTCTCCTTTTCAATTATTTTAAATATGACTTCTCTTCTGACAGTCTTACTCCAACTTTAATTACAACTTTAATCAACAAAAAGTCCTCAGAGCCGCCAAACAATAATGTAATCATTGTGAATTACGGAACCTACATAATGGAGAAAAATATCTACAAATGTAATAAAGGCGTCTGGAATAGTGGCCCCAGATGGCAATGCCAACTACATTCCGCTGTAATCTTCCACTCCAGGGAAGGCGTTTGAATCCGTGTGCTGTAGCATCTCTCCTATTGCTCTACATCTCCTGAAAGAGGATCTCAAAGCTTTGTATTAAAGGGGAATATTTGTGTGTGTTCGTGTGTTTGTGAACAAACAACCCGAAGGCATACAAAAACAGAATATGTTCTTGGGAGGATAATTTCAATAGTGAGAAAATTCAGAATGTTCAGAGGCTTAAATAAATCAGCAATAATCATAACAAAATGAAGATCTATTGGAAAGAGAGGAATACTAAGGAAGATTGATCTATGGATTGTTGTTATGGTTCAGTTGTGCCAGATTCTTTTACAATCCTACCTGGGGCTTTATTGACAAATGTACTGGAGTGGTTTGCCATCTTTTTCTCCTGCTTATTTTATAAATGAGGAAATTGAGGTGAATAGTGTTAAGGGACTTGCTGAGAGTCACACAGAGAATAAGTGTCTAAAGCTGTATTTGAACTGAGGTCTTCATGAATCCAGGCCCACCATTTTATCCACTGTGTCATCTAGCTGCCCACAATATATGGAGAGGGATGATGATGATAAACCACAAAAAGAAAGAACAGCTCAAGTCTTCTGCTCTTGTTTCCTCTGCCAAGAATGATGACTCTTTGGTCAGAAAGATCAGAATATGTATTGTTAAAATGTAGGTGACACCCAAGTCAGGGGACAGGAATGAGCTTCACTAGAAATGGAGAAGAAATAAAGTAGAAGCCAGCAAAGTGGCTAAAAATATAATGGGGTTGGGGGCATGTGGGAAAGGGAAAGTTGATCACTCTGATATTTCTTCCAACTCTGATCTTTTGAATTTTAATATCATATTTCCACAGCATTTAAAATTGATAGTGTTAATGATTATAAAAATGCAAATTAAAACAACTTTGAGGTATCATTTACACCTTTCAGATTGATTAAGATGACAGGAAAATATAACAATAAATGTTGGAAGAAATGTAGAAAAACTGGAACACTAATGCATTGTTGATGACATTGTGAACTGATCCAACCATTCTGGAGAGCAATTTGGAACTATGCCCAAAGGATTATAAAACTTCACATACTCTTTGATCCAGCTGTGTCATTACTGGATCTATATCCCAAAGGAATTATAAAAAAAGGGGAAATGACTCATATTTGCAATATATATATATATATATATATATATATATATATCAGTTTTTTTATGGTGGCAAAGAATTGGAAAATGAATGGATGGCTATCAGATGGAGAATGACTGAATAAACCATGGTATGTGGATGTAATGGAATATTGTTCTATAAAAAATGATGACCAAGATGATTTTAGCAAAATCTAGAAAGATTTATAAAAAGTGTTGCTAAGTGAAGTAAACAGAATAAGGAAAACATTGTACACAATAACAAGAAGATTAACTGATGATTAACTATGATCTACTTGGTTCTTCTCAACAATTCCATGATTCAAGGCAATCTCAATAAACTTTGGATGAAAAATACCATCCATATTCAGAAAAAAAGAATTATGGAGACCGAATGTGGATCAATACGTACTATTTTCACCCTTTTCTTCTTTTTTCCCTTTCTTGAAGTTTTTCCCTTTTGTTCTGATTTTCTCCTCTCAACATGACTCATTTTGAAATGGGGGAAAATGTACCTTGAAATTAAAAATGGGGTTAAATTAAAATTGATAATATTTTCTTCTAAGTAAGTTTGTGCAGTACTTCATGGAATTAGTTTTTGCTACAATTTAAAGTTTTGAGAGTTGATGTTAAGAGAGGTGAATGGATTTACCCATTAAAGGTAAGTGTTAATGTCAGGATTTGCATCAAGAAGTCTCGACTCCAGTATCCTCTGATGGTTGCCCCTCTAAACAAAATGAGTGGACCAGATCTAAATCAGAGATAGAGATTGAACCTTTAATTTAGTGTCATAGATTGGAAACTTTAAATTATAATACTTCCATTGTAAACTTGACACTTGCTAGTAAAATGATCATGGCAAAGTCCTTTCATCATTCAGAGATCTAGTTTTTTTTTTTTTTTTTTTTTTTTTTTTACTGTGGATATGAATGTGATTTTATTCAAAGTACATAACTCACAGTCTTCTCTTATGAAAAATATGTTAATGCTCTTGTTAAATTATGAGCTGAAAAAGTTAATTGTTTTTATTCTGATTAATGAATTTGAACTATTATTCTCAGCTCTCTCTTCTATATGTTCCAATCAATTTAATTCCACAACTCATTTGTTAAACATCTACTATGTTTTATTTAGCTAGGTGCATTAATGGAAAAAAGTCATCTTTGTCTTTAAGAATCTTACATTTTATGGGCATGACACAAGAGAGATATATATGACAAAATTTTTACAGGTTATAAAAAGCAAATACAAAGCAATCTGAGGCAGAGATATTGCTGATGATTGGAAAATCAAAAGATGCTGTCTATGTAGCAGGCGGGACTCAACACGGAAAGATCTGATTCCAAGAGGCAAAGGTAAGGGAGGAGCACAATTCAACTCCAGATCTAAGTAATATTTCATTCATCAAAACAAAGGACTTTCTTGACTTTATTTAGTAGAGTTGAAATGCACCAATCCCTTCAAAGAAATATTATCCTATTTGCTAAAGACAAAGTATTATCCTATTTGTTAAAGACAAAAATTAAGATATTATGGAAACTTTGCTCTTGAGACTCTCAAAAGAGAGAATAAACATTCATTTTGGCAGGTATTTCCATGGAAAAGTAGCCTAAGAACAGGGACTTGGAGTATAAAATCTCCAAAATTGTTTACATTCTATCTCATTTTTCAAAAACTGGGGCAGAGGATGGACAAATCAAGTATTCAAGCATTTGAAATTTTCCCATCTGTGGGTATTATTATGTTCCTTACTTTTCTGAGTAGCAGAATATTGTTGGTCAAAGAAAGTCTGAGCATGTAGTCGTATTGCTAAAGCTTTGGGACAGACTAATTACTCCCATCAAGACTGTAAATGTTAGGAATGGATTTCTGAAAGTTCTTTAAGGAGCCTAAGGTCTATTTATAAGATCCTTGCTTTGGAGTTTGAAAAATTAATAATCTAGTGCATGAGATGAATGCTGTGAGTAGAATTTAGTTGGATTTTAGGGAAAAAACAAAATCCAAACCAAACATTTATATATATCAAAGAATTCTTGTGAAGAAGACAGAGAGATGTGGATTGGGTAAATAATACATTCAGATGGCTTTCAAAATCATTGGGATGCTAGACTTAAAGTGTACTTGTTAAGGATTTACAATCATCACAATAAGAATTCTCAAGGAACAGGTGTTCTTAGCCTGTCTCGCTGAACAGTTTTGTCAATGACTTGGATAAATACAGGTTTGGTGCTCTCATTGCATTTGGAGATGACACAAAACTCCAAGGGCATCTAATGCCCTGGATGCCAAGATTCAGACACAGAAGAATATTGATAAGCTCCAGCATATGAACTCCCTAGAGATGATGTGATAACTCTACTAAACATAAATTCAGTAAGGATAAATGCATTTGGGTGTAAAAATAATCAACTTCATCACTAGAAAATAAGAAAGAGACATGGTTAGACATCAACTGTACCAAAAAAATCTAAAGCCTTTAGTAGGCTTCAAACTGAATACAAATCAACACTATGTGATGTAGCAGGCAAAAATGGTAATGGTTCATGTCGGTATAAAGGCTAGTCATAGGGAGATAAAAGCCTTGTTTTACTCTGCCTGTATCAGGTATTCCCAGTAGTATTTGCCAAAAGAAAACTATAACAGACACTGAAAGGTGGGAGAACATTCAAAGGAAGGCAAGTAGAATAGTTGACAAAGGTGTTACAAGTATTTTTTGAAGATATGAACAAGAGAAGATTAGAGAAGAAAATACTTAGTGTTTGGGGTAAGAAACATATATGTGTTTAAGAATGTGAAAGGTATGCCCTTGGAAGAGGAATCCATTTGGTCCTATTTGTTTTCAGAGAGCAGATCTAGAATGAACAGGAGCTATGGAGAGACACAATTAAACATGATACCAATGAGAAAATTACTTTCAGAAATTAGATCTCTCCCAAAGTGAAAGGGGTTTTCTCAAAAGGGTTTGAGATCCCCCTCCTTGGATATCTTTGAAGAGGATAGGCAACCACTTGTCATGATTTAGTTGAGGTTCCTTTCCTTCATGGTCATTGAGATCCCTTCTAACTCCCAGTTCTGTGATGGTATGAAAGATATAAACACAGTTCAGATATGAACTTGTATGTGAGACCTTTCTTGGTCTTTGTTTTGCCACTTGGTTTCTCTCAATGCCATTCCACTCTCAGAGTGCTTCAAAATTATTTAGTCTAAATGTAGTATTTTCTTATTTGTGCACATATTCTATAGTCAAAGTAGAATAGAAGCTCCCTGAAGGTCAGGGGTGTTTAGTTTTTCTTTGTACTTCTAATGACTATCGCATTTCATTAATCATAGTGAGTGCTAAAGAAATGTTGTTACACTCATAATGAAAGGGGGAGAATAAGAATTTGTCAAGAGCTTGGGATACATATTAGGTTTTTTTAATGGCTTTTAAATTTAATTTGGTCTTCCCTCTGTACTTGGCAGCTGCTCTCACACCAAGATGCTTCTTCTATGGGGATGATCAAGTTACATAATTATCTAATCTATCTGATTCTCAAGCATGTTGCTTTTTCCCAGTTTTCCTGACAGAAGATCATTACTGGGACTCAGAACAAGCAGGGGAACAACTTGATAGCTCAAACACCTTGATAATGACTTTGAAAAATTAAAGGCATTGCTCAGGAACTGGAGATTATATAGTGTGAACACCAAGCTTCTTTGCAGTAAGTGAGCAAGTACATTCAAAACAAATAGGAGACAAAGAAAAAAAATGCTTTATGGACACATGCTGTGATTTCATTGGGAACTCCTGGAAAGAAAAGGCCATTCAATAATGTAGATCAACACTAATTTTGAGATTTTAATCTTAAAATCGCATGAAACTCTCATACCTGCCCAGGATCTTTTAGTATGTACCAGAAACAGGACTTGAATCTGTCTCTTTCTCACATTACCCACTCTGCCTGGAAGGTATCTCCTACAAGCAATTATTAAGTATTAATTATGTCCAAAGTGCAGTATTAGACCCTAGGAAACAAAATAATAGCCTCAAGGAGGATTCTGTCTACTGAAGAATGCAGCATTTAAAGACATTCAAATACAAAATAAATATTTAATACAAATACAAGTCAAATATCTAATGACATTCAAATACAAGACAGTTTGAGGAGGGAGAAAGCCTAGATGCCAACACCATGCCCCTTCCTATCTTTTCTTTCCATTTAAAGTTCCTTTTTATTTATAACTATAACAAGAAAGCAATGAGAGAATGAATCTTTGAATTCACATATGTATCCATGAATAAGTATTTATTGATCATTTATCACATGTCAAGAACTGCATTAAATTTTAGGGATTTAAATAAGAAAGCAAAAACAGTTCCTTCCCAGAAAGAGCTTACATTGTAAGAGTCAAATATAAAATAAAGAGGATTAGTTTCATAGGAAAGTTGCTTTAAGTTGGAAAGTTTCTTGGATAATGAATAGAGCCAGAGGGAAGTAGAGGATATGCTCTTTTTATTATTAATTCAGAATTTTCAGATTCAGAATTTAAAAGGAAGACATAGAAAGGTCAAGAGAAACATGCACAGAACCACCTAGACACATTAGTCCATAATTTTGTCATTGGCTAATTAGAACAATAAGATGAGAGATGTGGGAAAGTTCTGAAAATGAAAGGCTGAATCTCTCAAGACCTTATCTCTGGTCCAAGTAGACTATTGAGGAAATGGTGGAGGAATAAAATGGATGAAAGGGACAAGATTATCTGCTCTAAATAGCAAATTCTCTCCCTCCTTCATTTCTTCCTCCATCCTTTAAGAAAACAAGCAATGTAATATTGATTATATATGTGAAATCATGCAAAACACATCTCTATTCTGGTTATGTTGCAAAAGAAAAGACACACACACACACACACACACACACACACACACACACATACAAACCAAGAATAATGAAATGGATAAAGTAGAGATAACTTTTTTTTTTAAATCTTTGGTTTCTTGGAATTGTCTTGGTTTATTGTTTTGATGAGAGTAGCTAAGTCTTTTACAGTTGATTATCATTGCATTATCACTGTTATTGTATCCACTGTTCTCCTGATTCTGCTTACTTTATTCTGTAGTTTATTTAAGTCTTCCCAAACTTTTCTGAAACTGTCCTACTTGTCACTTCTAAAACAATAGTATTCCATCATAATCATATACCATAACTTACCAAGCTATTTCTCAATTAATGGGCATTTCTTTAATTTCCAATTTTTTGCCATCACAAAAGAGCTGCAAAATATTTTTGTACACATAGGTCATTTTCCTTTCCCTTTGATCTCTTTGGGATATAGGCCTAGTAGTGGTATCATTGGATCAAATGGCATGCAAAGTTTAATTGTGTTTTGGGCATAATTTTAAATTGTTCTCTACAGTGCACCAACAATTCATTAGTGTCTCTTTTTTCCCCCGTATCTCCTCCAGCATTTATCATATTCCTTTTCTGAATTGGTAGCCAATCTGATAGGTGAGAAGCAGTATCTCAGAGCTCTTTTAATTTACATTTCTTTAATATTGCTTTAGAATATTTTTTGTATGATTATTAATAGCTGATTTTTTTTTCTTCTGAAAACTGCTTGTTCACATCTTTTGACCACCACTTATCAATTGGGAAATGATTTTCACCTTTATAAATTTTATCAGTTTCTTGTATGTTTGGGAAATGTGGCTTATGAAATAGAAACTTGCTCTAATTCTCCCCTGCCCTTTGCCTTAGTCTCTTGATTTCCTATTAATACTGGATGCATTCACTTTGACTTACAAAATATATATTTTCTTAATTCATGTAATCAAGATTATCCATTTTACTTCTTGTGATCATATCCATCTCTTCCTTGGCTATTCTTTTCTTATCTTGCCTTTTTCATAGATAAGACAGATAAATTTACCATGTTCCCCTAATTTACTTATGCTATTATCATTTATGTCTAAATCATTTCTCTATTTTGACCTTAGTTTTCTAAATAGTCAAATGATGTGAGATATTGGTCTTTGCCAAATATCTTTACAGTTTTCCCAACAAATTTTGTCAAATGCTGAGCTCTTGCTCCGGAAATTTGAATGTTTGGGTTTATCAAATTGTATTACTTTGGTAATTCATTACTACATGTTGTGTACCTAATATATTTAGATGATTTTCTTTTCCTATTTCTTAGTCCTAGATTGTTTAGATAATTACTGCTTTGTAATATAGTTTAAAATCTAGGCAAAGATACTAGAATAAATTGCTATTTTCTTTTTTAGCTCATTTTATAAATGAGGAAACTGAGGCAATGGGTTTATATTACTTGCCCAGGATCCCACAAATAGTCTCTGTGGCCAGAATTGAATTCAGGAAAATGAAACGTCTTGACTTCCGGCCAAGATGGCGGAGAGGAAATACACTTCTGTGTAATCTCCGTGTTTTTCTCTCACTATTCATTTCATTTCATGCCTCTGAATTAATGCTCGACTGAAAAAAAACCATACAATTACTTACCAAGAGAAACCATCCTTGAGACTCGTCAAGAAAGGTCTGTTTTTGCGCGAGGGCGGGGACGGTATTTGGAAGCAGTCTGCGGGCAGCAGCGGCAACCAAAGCACAGATAGCAGCTCAGAACCGGGTGGAGCGGAGAAGTGGTAGGACGCGATCGCAGCCGTCTCTGCGGTGAGAGCTTTGCTATAGGAGCAAATCAGCAGCCCAGCAGAGAAGCTAAAAACACCGGGGGTGAAGAATACAATCCCGGACAGCTGGAGTTTCTCGGGTCCTGGCCACCCCTCCCCCACAGTGTCTTAACCCGCTCGGATCTCAGAGCGCTCGGATCTCAGTGCGCAGGCGCCATAGCACAGTAGGACCTGTGCCTCACAAATACCCTGCCCCTCCCCCAAAGAAAGCAGCCTCCATTCAAGGGGTTTTTTTTTTTTTCCTTCTGTTTCTTTGATAGTTTGTCTTTGATAAATAGACAGAATGAGCAAGAAACTGAAAAAGAATTTAACCCTGGACAGCTTTTATACAGATAAAGAGCAGACTCCAAACCCTGAGGAGACTAAAAACAAACAGTCCCCAGGTGAATCCCCGAAGGAAGAGACCTTATGTCCCTCAGCACAGATGAATCTCATGGAGGAAATTAAAAAGGCTCTCACAAGGGAGCTAGAAGAAAAATGGGAAAAGGAGAGGGAGGCTCTGAAAAAGGAGAGGGAGGCTTGGCAAAAGAGCCTGGAGAAGTCAGTTAAAGAGAGAGTGGATAAAGAAACCAAATCCTTGAAAAATAGGATTAGTGAACTGGAAACAGAAAACAGCTCTCTAAAAAACAAAATTGGCGAAATGGAAAAAAATTCCACAGAACAAAAGAACTCAATTGGACAATTAGAAAAAGATCTTAAAAAAGTGAGTGAAGAAAATACCTCACTGAAAATCAGGGTCGAACAATTGGAATTGAATGACTCGAGGAGACAAGAAGAATCAGTCAAGCAAATCCAAAAAAATCAAACAATGGAAAAGGATGTGAAATACCTTCTGGGGAAGACAACAGACCTGGAAAACAGATCCAGGAGAGACAACCTGAGAATCATCGGACTTCCAGAAAAGTATGATGAAAAAAAAAGCCTGAACACTATCTTCCAGGAAATTATCAAAGAGAACTGCCCAGAAGTCATAGAAACAGAAGGTAAAATAGACATTGAAAGAATTCATCGATCCCCTACTGAAAGGGATCCTAAAATCAAAACACCAAGGAATATAGTGGCCAAATGCCAGAACCCTCAGGCAAAGGAAAAAATACTGCAAGCGGCTAGAAAAACCCAATTCAAGTATCAAGGAGCCACAATAAGGATCACCCAGGATCTGGCAGCATCCACATTAAAGGATCGAAGGGCCTGGAATATGATATTCCGAAAGGCTAAGGAACTTGGTATGCAACCAAAAATAACTTACCCAGCGAGATTGAGCATCTTTTTCCAGGGAAGAAGATGGACATTCAACGAAATAAGCGAATTTCATCTATTTCTGATGAAAAAGCCAGAACTTAACAAAAAATTTGATCTACAAGCACAGAACTCAAGAGAAATCTAAAAAGGTAAAGATTAATCTTGGGAACTATATTTCGGCTGTAAAGATGTATAAAGAATACATGTATACCTTGTTCTAGAAACTAGTTGTGGAAAGGACATTGTACTAGAAAAAAGGAAAGTGGGGGTACTACATTTCATGAAGAGGCAAAGAAAACCTAGTAAATCTGAGAGAAAGAATGGAGAGGAATGAAAATAGTGAGTATTTTACTGCTTTCAGAATTGGCAGTAAGAGAAGAATTTTAGACATATTCATTCTATGGTGAAACTTCTCCCACCTCATTGAAAAGTGAGAAGGGAGAAGTGAAAAAGGAAGGAATAAGCTAAGTGGAAGGGAATACGGTAACTGGGAGGGAAAGGGGTAAGTTGGGGGGGGGGAACTCTAAGGGGGGGGAGGGATACTGAAAAAGGGAGGGCTGTGAGAAGCAAGGGGAGCTCACAAGCTTAATACTGGGAAGGGGGGTAAGGGAGGGGGTAAGGGAGTAAGAAGGGAGAAAAGCATAAACCGGGGTTAACAAGATGGCAAGTAATACAGAATTGGTCATTTTAACCATAAATGTGAACGGGGTAAACTCCTCTATAAAGAGGAAGCGGTTAGCAGAATGGATTAAAAGCCAGAATCCTACAATATGTTGTATACAGGAAACACACCTGAAGCGGGGAGATACATGCAGGTTAAAGGTAAAAGGTTGGAGCAAAATCTACTATGCTTCAGGTGAAGCCAAAAAAGCAGGGGTAGCCATCCTGATCTCAGATCAAGCTAAAGCAAAAATTGATCTAATCAAAAGAGATAAGGAAGGGCACTATATCTTGCTAAAGGGTAGAATGAATAATGAAGAAGTATCTATATTAAATATATATGCACCAAGTAGTGTAGCATCTAAATTCCTAAAAGAGAAATTAAGAGAGCTGCAAGAAGAAATAGACAGTAAAACTTTAATAGTGGGAGATCTCAACCTTGCACTCTCAGAATTAGATAAATCAAACCACAAAATAAATAAGAAAGAAGTCAAAGAGATAAATAGAATACTAGAAAAATTAGATATGATAGATCTCTGGAGAAAATGTAATGGGGACAGAAAGGAGTACACCTTCTTTTCAGCAGTTCATGGAACTTATACAAAAATTGATCATATATTAGGACATAAAAACCTCAAACTCAAATGCAGTAAGGCAGAAATAGTGAATGCATCCTTTTCAGACCATGATGCATTGAAAATTACATTCAATAAAAAGCCACAGGAAAGCAGACCAAAAAATAATTGGAAACTAAATAATCTCATACTAAAGAATGATTGGGTGAAACAGCAAATTATAGACATAATTAATAACTTCATCCAAGAAAATGATAATAATGAGACATCATACCAAAATGTATGGGATGCAGCCAAAGCGGTAATAAGGGGAAATCTCATATCTCTAGAGGCCTATTTGTATAAAATAGAGAAAGAGAAGGTCAATGAATTGGGCTTGCAACTAAAAATGCTAGAAAAGGAACAAATTAAAAACCCCCAATCAAACACTAAACTTGAAATTCAAAAAATAAAAGGAGAGATCAATAAAATTGAAAGTAAAAAAACTATTGAATTGATTAATAAAACTAAGAGTTGGTTCTATGAAAAAACCAACAAAATAGACAAACCCTTAGTAAATCTGATTAAAAAAAGGAAAGAGGAAAATCAAATTGTTAGTCTTAAAAATGAAAAGGGAGAACTCACCACTAACGAAGAGGAAATTAGAGCAATAATTAGGAGTTACTTTGCCCAACTTTACGCCAATAAATTCGACAACTTAAATGAAATAGAAGAATACCTCCAAAAATATAGCTTACCTAAACTAACAGAGGAAGAAGTAAATATCCTAAACACTCCTATCTCAGAAAAAGAAATAGAACAAACTATCAATCAACTCCCTAAGAAAAAAACCCCAGGACCAGATGGATTTACATCTGAATTCTATCAAACATTTAAAGATCAATTAACTCCAATGCTAAATAAACTATTTGAAGAAGTAGGGATTGAAGGAGTCCTACCAAACTCCTTTTATGACACAGATATGGTACTGATACCTAAACCAGGTAGGCTGAAAACAGAGAAAGAAAATTATAGACCAATCTCCCTAATGAATATTGATGCTAAAATCTTAAATAAAATATTAGCAAAAAGATTACAGAAAATCATCCCCAGGATAATACACTATGACCAAGTAGGATTTATACCAGGAATGCAGGGCTGGTTCAATATTAGGAAAACTATTAACATAATTGACTATATCAACAACCAACCAAACAAAAACCATATGATCATTTCAATAGATGCAGAAAAAGCATTTGATAAAATCCAACAGCCATTCCTAATAAAAACACTTGAGAGCATAGGAATAAAAGGACTTTTCCTTAAAATAGTTAGGAGCATATATTTTAAACCTTCAGTAAGCATCATATGCAATGGGGAAAAACTGGAACCTTTCCCGGTAAGATCTGGAGTGAAGCAAGGTTGCCCACTATCACCATTATTATTCAATATTGTATTAGAAACACTGGCCTCTGCAATAAGAGTCGAGAAAGAGATTAAAGGAATTAGAGTAGGCAATGAGGAAACCAAACTATCACTCTTTGCAGATGATATGATGGTATACCTAGAAAACCCCAGAGATTCTACTAAAAAGCTATTAGAAATAATTCATAATTTTAGCAAAGTAGCAGGATACAAAATAAATCCCCATAAATCCTCAGCATTCTTATACACCACCAACAAAATCCAAGAGCAAGAGATACAAAGAGAAATTCCATTCAAAATAACTGTTGATAGCATAAAATATTTGGGAATCTACCTACCAAAGGAAAGTCAGGAATTATATGAGCAAAATTACAAAAAAGTTTTCACACAAATAAAGTCAGACTTAAATAATTGGAAAAATATTAAGTGCTCTTGGATAGGCCGAGCAAATATAATAAAGATGACAATACTCCCTAAACTAATCTATTTATTTAGTGCTATACCAATTAGACTTCCAAGAAAATATTTTAATGATTTAGAAAAAATAACAACAAAATTCATATGGAACAATAAAAAGTCGAGAATCTCAAGGGAATTAATGAAAAAAAAAATCAAATGAAGGTGGTCTAGCTGTACCTGATCTAAAATTATATTATAAAGCAGCAGTCACCAAAACCATCTGGTATTGGCTTAGAAATAGATTAGTTGATCAGTGGAAAAGGTTAGGTTCACAAGACAGAATAGTCAACTATAGCAATCTAGTGTTTGACAAACCCAAAGATTCTAAATTTTGGGATAAGATTTCATTATTTGATAAAAACTGCTGGATAACTGGAAATTAGTATGGCAGAAATTAGGCAAGGACCCACACTTAACACCACATACCAAGATAAGATCAAAATGGGTCCATGACCTAGGCATAAAGAACGAGACTATAAATAAATTAGAGGAACATAGGATAGTTTATCTCTCAGACTTGTGGAGGAGAAAGAAATTTGTGACCAAAGATGAACTAGAGACCATTACCAATCACAAAATAGAAAATTTTGATTATATCAAATTAAAAAGCCTTTGTACAAACAGAACGAATGCAAACAAGATTAGTAGGGAAGTAACTAACTGGGAAAACATCTTTACAATTAAAGGTTCTGATAAAGGCCTCATTTCCAAAATATATAGAGAACTGACTCAAATTTATAAAAAATCAAGCCATTCTCCAATTGATAAATGGTCAAAGGATATGAACAGACAATTTTCAGATGAAGAAATTGAAACTATTACCACTCACATGAAAGAGTGTTCCAAATCACTATTGATCAGAGAAATGCAAATTAAGACAACTCTGAGATATCACTACACTCCTGTCAGATTGGCTAAGATGACAGGAAAAAACAATGATGAATGTTGGAGGGGATGCGGGAAAACGGGGACATTGATGCATTGTTGGTGGAGTTGTGAACGAATCCAGCCATTCTGGAGAGCGATCTGGAATTATGCCCAAAAAGTTATCAAACTGTGCATACCCTTTGATCCAACAGTGTTTCTATTGGGCTTATATCCCAAAGAGATACTAAAAAAGGGAAGGGGACCTGTATGTGCCAAAATGTTTGTAGCAGCCCTGTTTGTAGTGGCTAGAAACTGGAAAATGAATGGATGCCCATCAATTGGAGAATGGCTGGGTAAATTGTGGTATATGAATGTTATGGAATATTATTGCTCTGTAAGGAATGACCAGCAGGATGAATACAGAGAGGCTTGGAGAGACCTACATGGACTGATGCTAAGTGAGATGAGCAGAACAAGGAGATCATTATACACTTCGACAACGATATTGTATGAAGATGTATTCTGATGGAAGTGGATTTCTCTGACAAAGAGACTTAACTGAGTTTCATTGGAGAAATGATGGACAGAAACAGCTACACCCAAAGAAGGAATACTGGGAAATGAATGTGAACTATTTGCATTTTTGATTTTCTTCCCGAGTTATTTTTACCTTCTGAATCCAATTCTCCCTGTGCAACAAGAGAACTGTTTGGTTCTGCAAATATGTATTGTATCTAGGATATACTGCAACATGTTTAGCATATATAGGACTGCTTGCCATCCTGGGGGGGGGGGAGGAGGGAGGGAGGGGGAAAAAACGAAACATAAGTGATTGCAAGGGATAATGTCGTGTAGAAATTATCCTGGCATGGATTCTGTCAATGCGAAGTTATTATTAAATAAAATAAAATTTATTATAAAAAAAAAAAAAAAAAAAAAAAAAAAAAAAAAAAAAAAAAAAAAAAAAGAAAATGAAACGTCTTAATTTCAGGCCTGGTAGTCTGTCCACTCTGCCATCTTTTTGTCAATCTATTCTGGTAATCCATCACTCTATTTTTCAGCCAGAATTATATTATTTTGATGATTACTACTTTGCAATATAGTTTGAAATTTGTTAGTGCTAGGTTGTCTTTCTTCATAATTTTTTTTTCCCCATGGATTCCCTTAGTATTCTTGACTTTTGGTCTTCCAGATAAATTTTATTTTTTCCCTACCTGTACAAATCAAACTTTTGCTAGCTTGATTGGTATGCCATTGAGTAAGTACATTAACAGATAGAACCATCATTTCTATTTTATTAACTCAGTTTACCACAAAAAAAAATTATCTAATTATTGAAATCTGTTTTTATTTGCACAAAGTGTTATTTAACTGTGCTCTTATAGTCCCTAGATTTAGTGGGTTAACTCTTAAGTATTTTATATAGTCTGTAGTTATTTTAAATGAAATCTATTTTTCAATAGCATCCTGCTGAACTTTTTTTTTTTTGATAGAAATGCTGGTAATTTATGTGTGTTTATTTTATTTCATGCAGCTTTGCTAAAGCTGTTTTTTTTTTCTGTTTCTTTATTGATTCTATAAAGTATCATTACCTGCAAAGTAATAGTTTTGTTTTCCTAATTGCTTATTTTTATTCATTCAGTTTATTTTTTCTTATCCTGTTTCTAATATAAGATTGAATAATAGAGAAGATAATGGGAATTTTTACTTCACCTTAGATCTTATTTAAAAGATTTTCAATTTATCCCCATTACAAGAAAAAAAAATTGCTCTTGATTTTAGATAGATACTACATTTTCAGAAGTTTCATTTATACTTGTGTTTTCTCATGTTTTTAATAGGTATGTATATTGCATTTTTGTAAAAAAAAAACTTTCTGCATCTATTGAATAATCATGCGATTTTTATTTTATTATTTATATGATCATTTATATTTAGAGTTTTTCAAATACTGAATTAAATCCCCATTCCTCCCTTGATCATAGTGTATAATCTTTGTGATATATTGCTGGAATCTCCTTGTTAGTGTTTTAAGGTGTTGTTTGTTTGTGTTTCATTGATATTCATTAGGAAAATTAGTCTGGGGTTTATTTTTACTTTTTTTTTTAGTTTAGTTATCAAAACCATATTTATGTTATAAAAGTAATTTAACAGGACTTCTTATTTTTAGCCTACTTTAAAAAAAATAGTTTAAATAATGTTGGGATTAATTGTTTCTTACATATTTGTTAGAATTCACTTTATGATCCTGGGCATTTATTTCTTAGCTCATTTGTTGCTTATTCGTTTTTTTGAGATATCATTATTTAAGTATTTTATTTTTATTCTATTATTCTAGGAAACTTATAATTTTATTAATAGCTATTTACTTCATTTAGATAATCAACTTTACTAAATATAATTGGCCAAAATAATTATTAATAAATACCTTAATTTTATCCTCATTGGTAGTTCATTACCCTTTTTGATACCAGAAATTTGATATTCTTCTATTTAAAAAAAATGAAATTAGAAATCTTTTTAAATTTCCCCTCCCACATAAAACCAACTCTTAGTTTTATTTATTAGTTCAATGCTTGAAAAAAAAAAGCAAACCTTTAAGTTTTATCAATCTCTCACTTGTTTTTTAGGATTTTCATTTTGGTGTTTAACTGGCCATTTTTTTTTGTCATTTTTTCCTAGTTTTTAATTATATGCCAAAATCATCAATCTACTCTTTTTTTTTTCTATTTTAATGATATAAACATTTATAGACATAAAATTTTCCTTGAATACTTCTTTGATTGCCTTCCACAAATTTTGGTATTTTGCCTCATTGTTTTAATTTTTTGTATCTCTGTGTTTTGAGTGTTTTCTGTTTTATGAGTGAATTCATCCCATTTATGTTCACAGTTATGATTATTAACTGTGCCTTTTCCTCAATTCACTTTCTTTGGTTTATCCTTCTCTCTCCATTTTTATCCTGTCTTTCATTATAATCTATTTTATTTCTGGCTACTTTTTTTTTTCTATCCTCCCTTTTGTCACCATCCCCTTCTCATTTCTTGTATTCCAACTTCCCTGCTAGGTCAAAGTCCTATGCCCTGTTTTGTGTGTGCGTCTGTGTGTGTGTGTGTGCGTCTATGTGTGTATACACATACATATAACACACACATTTATCTTTATGAAAGTGAGGTTCAGTGATTGCCTGTTTCCATGCTCTCCCCCTGCCCCTGGCACTATTTAGTCTTTAATTGCAAAAGCTCTTCCTCTTTTAGAAGAAATCATTTTTCCCTTTCTTTTCCTCCATTCCCCATTCTTTCAGTGCATCCCTCTTTCCTGGCCATTCATTTTTTTTAGATGATTGTAACTTCATCAACTCACTCCTGTGCTCTCTGTCTATGTAGCATCCCTCAAACTCTATTAAAAATGATAAAATTTTTAGGAGTTCCATGTATTCATCTTCCCATTATGGCATGTAAACATTTTAGTATTGTTGAGTCATTTATTATTTATCTTTCATGTTTTTCTTTTTTATGTTTCTCTTGAAAGTTATATTTGAATTATATTTGAAAGTCAGGTTTTCTATTCAGCTATGGTCTTTTCATCAGAAATGCTTGAAGTCCTCTATGTTTTTCCTCTGAAGAATCATGCTTATGTGTCTGAGCAAGATATTCTTGGTTAGGTCCTTATTTCTTTGCCTTTCTTACTATATTTCTGGCTGCTTGAACTATTTTATATTTGACTTGGTAATTCTAGAATTTGGGGATTTTATTCCCCAGAGTTTTTGTTTTGGAATCTGAATTTTTCAGAACTCTCCACAATTCAATTTATTTCAAGGGGTTTTGGAGGAGAATTTTGAAAAATCTGGGCTTCAGTGCTTTCTTTACTCCTCCACCTTGGTCCTGTGCCAACTTCCTCTCCCTCTGCCTATATTTCTAGGGTACTAAGGAGAAGATAGAAGAGTCAAGTGCATGGAAGAAATGTCTGCTCTGAAAAGTTCCCTAGTACACTTGCTTTATCAAAGATTTTAATGTGAGATTAGAACTCTCTTACACTGTCAGCATTTAATAATTTATTCCTAAAGTGAGACTAACCTGATTTTCAGGAGAATAGAAATAATGATTGAGGGTGGAATGAGGACTTGATAAGATTATGGCATTGTGGAAAAAATAATATAGGGGCTTTTTAAATACTTTGCCTATTTTGTCTGGATGTCTGCTCTGGGGATGCGAGCAGAGGCCATCTAACTTGCATGTTTTCTCACACTGGAAATGTATTCATATGCAGTGGCAACAAATCAATGAGGGGATATTGAGTATAATCATTTTTTCCCACTGGTCTATAAAATCTTTGTCCACTCTTCTGATTAAACTTAAAGACTTGTTATTATTATTATTATTTTTAAAGAGGGTCAATCACATCAAGGGATGATGTCTGGACTTTAACTGGTTTTAAATGAGCCAGAAAAGTTGAAAGTTATTTTGTTGTTGTTATTGTTCTAGGGTCATTGAAATCCAGAGGCAAAAAAAAAATAGTAATGATCCAAGATGCAATGGAAGACCTTGACACATTAAATGTCTAATCAAGTTCTAAGTGCACCCAGCAACTGTTCCTATACCTGGTCATTGGAACATATTACTTTATCTGCTCATTACACTAGAACAAGTTTTCACATACTTTTGCTTCCTGATGGATTTTAGGCCTATCATTTAACCTCAGTCTGGTTTAGCCCATCTGATGAGATAGTTTACCAAGGTGTTGCCACTGTGGATGGTATAGCTTCTTGGAACAACAAAGGAGAGTTGAGTGCCAAGTAGACACCAAAGGTAGATAATATCTTGAAGAAATCTGTGAAGACTGAGTTAGCACCCTGGATATTTTAGAATCAGTTGGAGTCAGGATTCTTGGTCTTTATTCTTTATTCTTGGTTGAAGTGAGAGGAATGGACACAGGAATCTCCACCCCTCTCCTCTTTATCTCCCAGCTTATCTGGCTTGTTTTACTCCACCCTCTAATCCCTCCTCCAATTCTCTGTATACATCAACAGATTGGGCCCACACAGAATAGTGGGGCAGGCCATTTCCCAAGCATATGCTAATAGAGTATTGTCCAATTGGTAGTTAGCCTTAAGTGCTCAGTTGTCTGATCTCAGTGCATGAATTCAAGAGCCCTTTACAGAAAGCTTGGCAAGCCCTCACAAATGCTAATTCTCCTTGAACTCCCCATTCTCATCAGAGATTTGGAATGCTATTCCCCTTTCCTCTGAAAAAAAAAAATGGTTCTTTTTTCCCTCTCCATCCATTTTTGTGTCTCTGTCTTTCTCTCACTGTCTCGTTCTTTGTTATTCTGCCTCTCTCTATGTGTGTCTATCTCTTCCTCTCCCTATATCTTTCTATTCACTTTTCAATTCATTCATTCCAGTAGGATGTTTTTATCTTAAGCCTTATCTTTAATGATCAAAGGAAAGGATTTATCACCAGTTAAAGGCAGTTCAAGAAGTTAAGTAGTAAAATGTGTAAAGACACTGAGGCTGCTGGGTAAAGTGGGCAGGAAATTCTTCTTTAAACTATAGAAACATGCCATATAGACCAAAGCCTCTTATAAAGCTATTAATTTCCTATTTCTTTTTTTGCTTTTTTAAAACATGGTTTATTTTTGGAGGTTTGTTTAGGGGCTTATGTGGGTTTTATTTAGGTGCCTATAAGGTTTGAAGTGGAAAAGAGTGGTTGAAAGAAAAAAAAATATTATGGCTTTATAACAGACCAATAATCTATTAGTGGCTATTCCCTCCATTCCATTATCTTCCCCTTTAAACCTTTACTAAAAAGAAAATAGTACAAAATTGAATGAGCTCTTCATAGGAGATTGCTATTAATTTAAATACAATATTACAATAAGATCCTACATCCATATTATATCTATTCCAAGTGAGAGTCTCAATCAGTCACATACTTTAGATTAAGTGCAAAAGTGCTTTGGATAAAATGGAGAACTGGGATGATATTAACAGAAAAGATATTTGAATTTACTAAGGGCAATTTGATGGACTCTGTGCATTGTTTTTTATCCTTCACACATAAAGAGGACCAATAACATTACAAGGATGATGTTTTGACTTTTGAATAAATTTTATATAAGCAGGACAGTTGGTTTACAAGTTAAAGTCATAAACTTCACTCTTTCTCCAGTAATCAGATTCCAGTGGCAAGACAAAGCCAAGCTGACTGGGATGGCCTAGGAGGCAGTGGGTGACCTTGACCTTTCTGAATTAAGTTCTTTGCCAGATTTTGGTTTGTCTGAGATAATGCCCGCTCTAGATGAAAGACTAGGTAAGAATTGACATCAAAGAAAGCCTATTGTGCCATCACAAAAGTATCAATTTGGGCAAGGAAGATGCTCAAAGTTTCTGGCCAGAACAGAAAACAATTGCTTTTACACTCATTCCAGGCCAAAATAACCTAAACAACGGGGCACAAAGATAAGAAGTGATGAAATTCTGAAATGAGATGATGGCTGTTTAACCAGAAGAAAAAAAAAAAGGAGGGGGGGGTGGAACAAAAGCAGAACGTGGCCATGTACTCAGGCCATGACCAGTTACAGACACATCTGGAACACTGAAATAGTATCTCAACTCTGTCTTAAAGGAAACTGAAGTGAGTGCTATTAGCAGGACAAACCTTTGGCATTTTAGTCAGTCTTTTTCCACAAAGTCCTACACAGTTCTTCCAGAACTTGAATAATGAGTGGATTAGCCTCTAATACACCCTGAGTCATTTGTAAAATAGAAGCATTTGGAAACAAAACTAGATGAGAATCTGAAAGTGGTAAGAACTATTGTGATCCTCAATTGATAGGATTCCATGAAAATCTCTGAAGAGGAATTGTTGGAGAATTAAACCTAATGTTATGCTGCCTCTTCCCCAATTCCTACCCATCTTGGCTGGAGGAAGAACTTGTGAACTTCCAAAGGTCTGGCATAGTTTAGATTTTCTATCTTTCTATTGCCATCCAAGTCACACTCCTGAGGGCAATATCTGTTGGCAACTGTGACTTCTCTCACAATAGATTTGTTGTAGAAAGACAAATTCAAGGCTGTAGAAAGAGCATAACAAAGAACTTCAGCACACTTAAGATATGTTCTTGAGCACTCCACAAAGGGGAGAAAATAACTTCTAGCTAACAGGATCTGGAAGTCATTCTTTTTCCACATGTACTCTGTAAGAGTAAGCCTATTTCCCCATGAAATCTGCATTCACTGGTGAGAAATTGGGTCATATTTTGAGGAAGATATTTTATATAAACAGTCCTTACCATATTACCTTAATAAATACTCTTTTTATGAAGACAATTAATTGGTTGAATAATTCATAATCAGATGATAGTTATGGTTGGAAGCACACCAGGGGGTCATGAACTATAACACTAGAAAGAACACCATATTGAAATAATACCCTATTTACAACGCAGTCTTTTTTTTTTTTTTACAATTATATGTAGTGCTTCTATGCTCATTTTAATATTTTTCCAATTGAATAATACAAAGAGTTGGCCCACTGACATTGCTCCCAGCATTGGTGAAGCATTGGTGGACACGGTTGTTAATCTTTGGGATCATTTCAGAATTACATTTTAAGTTTCAACATTTTTCTTTCCATTGTTTCTGCTTCTGAAAGACCATTGTGATAATTGGAAATAACTTCAGGATTTTCTTCTTCCATAGGGAGGAGAAAATCTCCAAACTGCCAATGAGGTGTTCAGGGAAGAGGAGCAAAGGTAGAGCTCAGCATGGTCATTGCTAACGCCCTGGGGCTGTGCCCTGCTAGCCTTTGCATCTGCAGAACAGGTGCTAGGATTGTAGACAGAGTGGCTGGTGGTGTCTGGGAAAGAACAAATAATCTTCCCACTTCAGCAAACAGGCACAGATGGATTTCAGGCAAACAGCTTGGAGGGGCAGCCTGGAAGTATAACACGAAGAAGCAGCAGGAGCAGGCGGCCTAGATGAGGACAGGTTTTATTTGCACACACACTTTTTTGTTGTTTTGAAGGTGTTGACAAGGTTCACAAGTTAGATTCGGAGGTGGGGCTTCTATTCACCTAGAAAACACTATGAATTCCAAGAAATTGCATCCAATTGCTAATGTCCTTGTGGCCAAAAGAGCCTTAACAGGCTTTGGGGGAAAAGCTCTGAAACTTGATAATTTTTCACTTCACTTGTCACACTTAAAAACTCTTGGACATCACCAGCCTCCTAATGCTCCTTGCCATAGTTTCTAGACAAGCTAGAGGGCAGGGCAGAATGATGGAGAGTAGCAGTGTCTGCTAGCTCTGAAATACACCAAGGCAAAGAGGCTTCAGGGCAGGACTGTTATTCAGAGATCATATTGTTAGTTATAGCATTCTAGGTCACTGCACAGAAACTTCAAGTTCCAGAATCCATTCTTGTGTACTTCCACAATATACTGGGAAGAATCAGCTCTAAGACCACACATTGGGTATTATCATAAAGCTAAGAGAGTTGACAGATGATTTTTTTTTAGAGTTTTGCATTTATTCTTGGTAGAAAGTCCAATAAAATGGAATGAACATTAGCCCCATAGTGTTTCGGGTCAGGTTTAGACTTGACTCTACCACATAGGAGTAGGACCTTGGACAATAAATTTAACTCTGTGGCTTTGTTTGCTCATTTGTAAAAATAAGAGGTTTGAAAGAAAAATGCATCTTACAATCTATGAGTTTTCAAAGCACGAACATTGTGTTCCATTTTATTGTTTGTACTAAATGTTACTACAATATTTTAGTGTGCCTTTCCAGAATTCTATAATTCAGATGAATGATCATTTGAGGTAGTTCTCTGTTTCCCAGTGAATTATATTGTCACTGAGTGTCTCCAGGATGATAGAAGTTAAATTTTCTAACTTTCGTTATTCCATCTTTTGGAGTCTTAGTGCCTTGTTAGTTAGATAGCAATGGAGTTGGGATTAGAAGAAAAGTCCCCTATCTCAAGGCTTCATTATTTTTTATTATATTATGGTTGTTAAAAAAGAGGAATAGATCTTCCTGAGAGTTGATTCCATTTGTGGTCTGATTCACTCAGGATCTTTTTGCCTTTTGTTATTATGGACTCTGACAACTTTTTCTAAATAGTTCATTGTAATGGATGGTTTAGTATAAGCCCAAATGAATATGGCATCATACATATGGAAGTTCCTAGGGAGCTATTTCTGGGAGCTTGTAAATCAGTAGCATTTGTAGACATTTGGAGTTTTCCTATCATCTCTTCAGGAGCAAAACTTTTCCATTGGCTGTATAGCCTGAATAGGTTGCATCTTTAAAAGAGACTAATAGCAACACTGTGGCCTTATATTGCATTTGCATCCCAAGAGAAAAAAAAAAGCCTTCATTCCCTTACATCTCAGCAGGACTGAGTCTTATGGATTCCTTCTTCTGATGTTTGGTGCCTTCCCCAAAACAGGCCTTCATTTATTCTTTTCTATTCTAGTTGCAGGGAGTAGAGGCTCAACTATGGCCCAGAAGCTCAACTACTGTCATTCAGGAGTCCAGGAGTTCAAACTAGCTGATACAGTCAGCCCAGCATGGAGGCCCTAAGGAACAAGGGTCCTAAAACTCCAGCTCATTTGAACTTATTGGGAACACTGTTATTTAGGAGTTGTACCGTACTGAACTATGAGCCCGTCATCTAAACTGAGATGATTGGAGAGAATTATGTTCCTGAGGGGATAATGTTTGTACATTTGTTCTTGTTATATCTGTGAAGTAAATTTTATCATTCAGTCATTTCAGTCCTGTCTGATTTCTTGTGACCCCATGTGGAGTTTTCTTGGCAAAGATTCTAGAATGGTTTGCCATTTCCTTCTTCAGCTCATTTTACAGATGAGGAAACTGAGGCAAATATGTTATGTGATTTACCTGGGTCATACAGCTAGTGAGTATCTGAGGCCAGATTTGAACTCAGGAAGATGAGTCTTCCTGAATCCAGAACCAGCACTCTATCAGCTGCACTTTTCAAAGCATATATTCCTTCAGAAAAGCTAATCTACTATTAAGTGATTAAATTGGACCATGGAAAAATGAAAACACAGTCAATGGGGGCTTCATTGGATGACAGACACAAGAATCTCTCCAAGCTCTTATAGATGCCTAAGAATACAGAGGAAGGTAAATGTGAGAAGTCTTCAGAGAAGAGAGCCTGAATCACCCATGTTTAAGAATATGTTTCTTTGTGCTATAAAATCAAGAATATAGCTGGTGAGGTGAGATATTTTTAAAATTAATTACTCCATTCTTTCCACTTTACTGATGATATTTTAAATAAATTTACTTATCTTCCAAGATTTTTTGTTTACAGAAGTTCTAGATTTTCACCTATAATTTTTGCTTAAGAAACCATAGGGACTATCTATCTATCTATATCTATATCTATATCTATATCTACATATATACACAAGAGATACTTTAGTATTCTTTGTGAGACTTTTAGTGATGAGGAACTTACTATACTTTCATAGGTGACCCATTCCACTTTGCATACCTCTCTATAGTCAGAGATTTTTCTAAATATATAATGCATAATGATTCTTTCTTCATTATATAATTAATTCCTCTTCCTTCCTTTGCATTCTGACAGTCACTGCCACAGTTCAGTACCTCATCCTCTGACATCAAAACATTTTGAGATCCTCCTAATTAAGTTCCATATCTAAGGAGGAAAATCCTCCTTATCACAATCTATACACAATGATAGAGTATTTTTTTCCATTTTCATAGTCTTCACACTTTATATCACTACTTTCTATGTTAAAACTACATATGGGGCAATGCTTTATTTATTCCATTTTGGGAGGGAAGAGGAAAGGTTAAACACCAGAGAGGTAAAAAAGCACCCATTATATTCTCCTAGCAGGTAAATCTATATTGTGAAGACAACTGATTGAATCCCCTAGTCCACATACATCATAGATCAGTCTTTACTAGTTGACAGCCAAATATTTTAAGCTGTCAGATACAAGTTCTATTGGTCTCCAATTAATATGGTTAGTCATCCTTTTCTTTGAGAAGCATATTGTTATGGACATCACTTCCCACTGGTCAGTCCACTCCAGAATTTCTAAAAGTTCAGTCAGGAGAGAGCTGTCAAAAACAAAAACAAAAACACATCGGTTTTTCAGTATTGCTGTTCACTGAACTATTCTTAAAGAAGAAAGCAGAAAGGCAAAAGTAGCAAGTGGCTAGCAACTTGTTCTTGATTATCCAAATCTGTTTTCTCAGGTTGATGTGGTTAAAGTTGCCATTATTATTGCTACAAAGATAGAGAGATATTCCCCATACCTCTCACCATTTCTGAAAATACAGAGGAGGCAAAAAAAAAAAAAGACTGGTTATGTAAAAAATGGCACAAAATGTTAAAAGATGTAGCCCCTTTACTTCTCACACAGCCCACAGAACAGATGGCTCTTTTTGGCTCATATTCTTTTCATTTTTGATATGACCCTTAGGATGCTAGATACATGGTAGCTCATCACAAACCAGTCAATTATCCCAAAGCAGATATCTAACTTGATAAGAATTATTTTTTGACAAAAGTCTATACCTGGGATTACTTGGGGTACTCCATTTTAGAGGATCCTTGATCAACTCCTAAGTATGATAAGATCATAAATTTAGAGAAGAGGAGATATTAGACGTAATCATTTCACAGATGAGGATAGAAGAGCCCAGCAAAATTAAATGAATTGCCAGACATCACCCAGAAATTAAGGTCTAACTAAGATTTGAATGTAAGAATTTTGCATCCAAGTGTGGGACAATTTTCATAATTGGTTTGGTTTGTAGTTGTTGCTATTATTGTTTGTTTATTTTATTATGGTGGTGGTTGTTTTAAGTCACCAATTACTTAGTACTTATCTGGATGTGCTGAAACCCTGGAACAAGGTGGGTCTTGAACTTGCAAATCAGCTATTCTACATCAGATAAGGACTCTAGGAAAGCCCCATGAACTCCCAAATCAGTGTATTTTCACAATCCATCACCTCATTCTTTTAGTTTTGAGGCTCATTAACATCCAAACACTTTGATTTTTCATACACCTCCTAATGTAAGCCTATTTTCTGAACTGGAATATGGAGTACCTCGGGTGCAGTGAACAATCCTCCCTTTGACTTCAGGCTTCCCATATCTTGTTATCCCTGTACTGGTAGTGAGTGAAATGCTGTCCTCCAATCAATGATAAATTTTCTCACATTTAGTTACACCTTTTAAATTAGTCTCAATTCTTGTAGATCATCATACAAACCTTTTTCCATATCCCGTACTCCAATTTCTCATTTCCATCCCTAATCAAACATTATACCACAAAGTTTCAATCTAACTCCTCTCAGACCTTTTACTGTTTACTTTCTTAAATCTTTTTTTCCTTGTATTCCATTACATTCATGTACCAAAAACTTTTTCAGCTTTTACACAATCGATGGGCATCCCCTTAATTTCCAGTTCTTTTCTACAACAAAAGGAATTGCTATACATATTTTTTATGCATGTAAGTCCTTTCCCCCTTTTTATAATCTCTTTGGGATGTAGCTCAAGCAGTGATATTACTAGATCAGAGCATATTCAAATAGTTTTATAGCTTTTGGGGCATCATTCCAAATTGCTTTTCAGAAAGGTTGGAAAAGTTCACAATTCCACTAACAATGCATTAGTGTTCCAATTTCCCACACCTCTACATCTATCATATTCTTTTCTGGCATATTAGCCAATCTGTTAGGTGTGAGATGGTACCTCAGAGTTGTTTAAATTTTCATCCTTTTAGTCAATAGTGATAGAGACTATTTTTTCATATGATAATAGTTTTAATTTCTTCCTCTGAAAGTTGCCTATTCATATCATTTGACAATTTATAATGGAAAAATGACTTTTGTTCTTATCAACTTATTCAGTTCTTTATGTATTTGAGAAATGAGTCCTTTATCAGAAACATCGGGTGTAAACATGGTTTCCCATATTTCTGTTTTCTTTCTAATCTTGGTTGCATTGGTTTAGTTTGTACAAACCCTTTTTGATTTAATGTAATCAAAATTGTCCATTCTTATATTTCAGTAATGTTTTCTCTCTCATTTGGGCATACATTCTTTCCTTCTTAGATCTGGCAGGTATACTATTCCTTGATTACCTAATTTGTTTGTGGTATAATCCTTTATGTCTAAATTACATATCCACTTTGACCTTATCTTGGCATAAACTGAGAGATGCTGGTCTATGCCTGGTTTCTGCCATACTATTCTCCAGTTTCTCCAATATTTTTTGTCAGATACTGAGTTCTTATCCCTGAAATTGGAGTCTTTGGATTTATCAAAAATTAGAATGCTGTGTCTATTGAATATTGCATCTTGTGTAACAAATCTATTCCACTGATCCACCACACTATTTCTTAACCAGTACCAAATAATTTCGATGATTGCCATTATATAATATAATTTTAATTATAATTGTCTAATAATACCACTTATTTGTGTTTTCATTACTTCCCTTGATATTCTTGATGTTTTGCTCTTCCAGAAGAATTTTATTATTTTTTTTCTAGCACTATAACATATTTTTGATAGTTTTATTGGTATAGCACAGAATCAATAAATGAATTTAGATAGAATATTTGTTATACTAGATCAGTCTACCCAGGATCTATTGATATTTTTCCAATTGGAGAGGATTCTGGGAAAATGGCATAGAAGATCTGAAAATTTCAAATTCTTCAGATTACCCTCACAAATAAAATTGTACCTCAGGATGAATATAGACTGGTGAAAACAAATAAGATGAGGTAGAGTAGGGATTCTGTTGAGACAACCTAAGGAGACTGAAAGAAAGACCTCAGGACTTGGGTTAAAGCCACCCAAAGAAGATTTTCAAAAAAAAAAAAATAACCAAATACAAAAGGAGATAGAATCTTAAGGGGAAAAAAATTCTTTGAAAGTTAGAATAGGGCAAGCTTAAGTCAAAGAAGCTCTAAGAAACCAAGAAATAACAAAGCAAAATATAAAGAATAAAAAAAAATAAAACATATTGTCAAACATAAGAAAAATCTAAGATATGGAGAAAAGATAAAGAAGAGAAAATAAGAAATTTGACATAATAATGCAAGAAACAATTAAAGAAAATTATACCAAATTGATAGAACATGAGGAGAACATAGAAATAGGAAAAAAAATCCACTTATTACCATCTTTAAAAGTTCTTGCATGGAAAACACACAAAGATAATATTGTCTCATTATTGTTATTCTCTTTGGTGAAATTGATTGTTTCTGTGATTTGTTATTTACCAACTCATTTTTTAAAAGAATTAGATTATTTAGTTTCCAGTTCATTCTTTAGTTTATCTTTCTAGAGTCTTTATTGTACATATTTTCATTGCATCATGATCTGAAAAAGACATATTTACTCTTTCTGCATTTGATTTTGGTTTTTATGCCCTAATACATAGTCATTTTTTGTGGGTGCCATATATCACCAAGAAAAAAATTCCACTTTTTACCTTTTCATTTTTCTCCAGAGATCTATCATATCTAACTTTTCTAAAATAGTTTGACCTCAAATTTTTTCTTTTCTTCTTCTTCTTTTGCTATTAGATTTATCAAGTTTTGAGAGTGGGGAGTTGAGGTCCCCCACTAGTATCGTTTCCCTCTATATTTTTTTCTCATAAGGCACTTAACTTCTCTAAGAATTTGGATGCTAATTTGGAACTATGTTCAAAGCAGTAGCAAACTGTAAATAACTTTGATCCAGAAGTGTTTTCATTGGGTCTGTATCCCAAAGAGATCATAAAAAGAGGGAAAGGAGGGCAGCTAGGTATACAGTGGATAGAGCACCAGCCTTGAAGTCAGGAGGACCTGACTTCAAATCTGGTGTCAAACATTTAACACTTCCTAGCTGTGTGACCCTGGGCAAGTCACTTAACCCCAATTGCCTCAGGAGAGAGAGAGAGAGAGAGAGAGAGAGAGAGAGAGAGAGAGAGAGAGAATGAGAACATATGCAAAAATATATGTAGTAACCCTTGTTGTAGTGTCAAGGAACTGGAAACTTAGTGGATGTCCATCAGCTGAGGAATAGCTAAATAAGTTATGGTAAATGAATGTACTGGAATATTATTGTTCTATATGAAATGATCAGCAGCATGATTTCAGAGAGGCCTGGAGAAAGTTACTTGAACTAATATCGAGTGAAGTGAGTAGAACCAAAAGAACATTGTACAAAGCAATAACAAGTTTATGTGACAATCAACTGTGATGGACTTGGCTCTTTTCAATGATGAGTTGATTCAGACCAATTCCAAGAGACCCATGTTGGAGAGAGTCAGCTACATTCAGAGAGTAGATTATAGGGACTGAATATGGATCACAACATAGTATTTTTATGTTGATGCTGTCATTTTATGTTGTTGTTTACTTGTTTTTTTTTCTCTTTTTTGTGTGTGTAATATTATAAATATGGAAATATGTTTAGAAGAATTGCACATGTTTAACCTACATTGGATTACTTGCTGTCTAGAAAAGGGGGGTGGTGTAGGGAAGGAGAGTTGAAAAATATTTTAGCATACATTTTGAAAAATAAAAATTATTTTGGATGCTATATTTAATACATATATGTTTAGTAGTAATATTATTTCATTGTCTATGTTACTTTTTTTAAACAAGCTGTAGTTTCTTTCCTTATGTATTTTTAAAAGATCTACTTTTGCTTTGTCTGAGATCAGCATTGCTACTTCTGTTTTATTTCTTTGCTCCCTCCTCCCTCCCGCCTCCATCCTCCCTTCTTTCTTCTCTCTCTTCCTTCATCTCTTCTTCTCTCCCTTCCTGCTTCCCTTTCTCCTTCCTTTCTGTTCTCCCTCCCTCCTTATTTCCCTCCCTCCCTCCTTTCTTTCTTTCTTCCTTGCTTCCTTCCTTTCTCTTTCTTTCTCTCTTCATCTTCCTTCAATCCTTTCTCTCTTTCTTTCTCTTCCTTCCTTCCTCTCTCTCTTTCTTTTTTTTTTCTTTCTTTCTTTCCACTTCACTTGAAGCACAATATATTTACTTCTGTTCTTTTATCTTTAAATCATAGGTTTTTCTGCTTCAAATGTGTTTCCTGTGAATCACATATTGCAGGATTCTGTTTTTTTTTTTATTTCTTTTTATTTTTTTTTATTAAAGCACAAACATGGATATTTTTAAACATTGATTTTTGTAAAAACCTTGTGTTCTAAATTTTTTGTCCTTTTCCTCATCCCCTCCTCAGATGGCAAGTAATCCAATATATGCTAAACATGCACAACTCTTCTATACATATTTCCACAATTATCATGATCCACAAGAAAAATCAGATCAAAAAGAAAAAAAAAATGAGAAAGAAAACAAAATGCAAACAAACAACAGAAAGAATGAAAATTCTATGTTGTGAGGATTCTGTGTTTTTTTTTTTTAATCCACTCTGCTATCCATTTTTATTTTATGGGATAATTCATACCATTCATATCCATGGTTATTTTTACTGTGTACTTTAATCCATCTTATTTTCTCCTATGTATACTTTTCCTTCTCCCCTTACCCTGCCCTTCCTCACCAATATTTTGCTTCTGATCATAATCTCCCTCAATATGTCTCCCCCCTTTTCTTATGCTACCTTTTTCTTACTCTCTTCTCCTACTTCTGCCCTTTGTTATACCCTGCTTTCTATCAACCTTCTTCTCTTTTCTTTCCCCTTTCACTGCCTCTTACAGGATAAGATACATTTCTATACCCAACTATGTCTGTATGTTATTCCCCTTTCGAGCCAAATCTAATGAGAGTAAGGATCAAATAATCCTGCCTCCCTTCTTTGCCTCTACTGTAATAGATCTTTTATACCTCTTCATGTGATGTAATTTACCCTGTTCTGCTTCCCTCTTTCCTTTTCTCATAGTACAATACTTATTTACCCCCTTAACTTAATACCATTACATCAAATTCAATTCACATCCCCCACCCTCTTTCTTCAGAGTTAAAAGTATGATTTTCCTATGTAGGAATATAAACAGTTAAATCTTATGAGTAATTATATTTATTGGAAAAAAAATAACGTCATTCAACTATGACCTCTTGCTTTTGTCTTATCCTTCATTTTGTGTCACTTCTGCCACTCTCTATTCCCTCACACCTGTCTAACATGATGAGGTCATCTTACCCTTGACCAAGGCTAACCCTTCTCTTTTGCAAGTGATCTCATTCTCTTCAGTTTTCTCCTACATATTTTCTTCTCTGTTGTCTCCACACTTTCACTTATTTTCAATTTCTCCCTATCTACTGACTAAATTAAATTCCCTACTGCTTGTGAATATATTATTTTCTCACATATTCCCCAAAATCTACCTTGACTTTCAATCCCTGCAAGTTATTATCCTATATTCATTCTTCTCTTTTTATGGCTAATCTTCTCAAAACTGCCATCTACAATGCCTTCACTATTTCTTCTCTCTTTCTTCTTAACCCCTCACAATCTTGGTGTCTGACCTTATTCCACTGAAACTGCTCTCTTCAAAGTTGTCATAGTTGTAAATGTTCTCTTAGTTGCTAAATCCAGTGATCTTTTCTCCTCCCTTATTCTCCGTAACCTCTCTGAAACCTATGAACCTATTGGTCATTTTTTTCCTCCTTTAATGCTCTCTTCCTTTTGGTTCTCCATATTCTCCTGGTTTTCCTTCTACCGATCTGACTCCTTTGTCTCCTTTGCTGGATCCTCTCAGGCCATTTCTCCTAACAGCAGTTATGCCTCAGAATTCTCTCGGGGTCCATTTTCTCTTCTCCTGTTATACTACCTAACCAAGGGATCACATCAGCTTCAATGCATTTAATTACTATCTTGATGCTGATTATTCTCAGACATCCTTATCCTGCCCAAACTCTCTGCTACTCTCCAATCTTATGTTTAAAACTGCCTTTCAGATATCTCAAACAAGATATTCAATAGATAGTTTAAATTCAATGTCCAACATTAAATTTATCATCTTTCCCCCAGAAACCCTTCCTTTTCTTTCTACCTTTCTTATTATTGTAGAAGGCAACACAGTCTTCTGTCTTCTTCAGTATTGCTACTCCTCATTATCTCTCAGGACAATCACCATACCCCATCTTCAATTTTTCCATCTGTCTCTTATATGCCCCTCTTCCACCTTCGGATACTGCTGTTACCCTTCTATTCACCCACTTCATTCTCTCTTCTTTCAGTGTCTAAGGTGATTTTCCTAAAGTGCAGGTCTGATTGTGTAAACTTTGCCCCTTCAGTAAACATCCCTGGCTTCCCATGGCTCAAGAATCAACTATAAAGTGTCTTTTTATGCCTTGTTCTTCACCAACTGTTCTTCAATCCAGCATCATTGGCTTCCTTGCTATTCTATAAACAAAATGCTCTATCTCAGCTCTAGGCAATTTATTCTGGCTACACCACAGAACAGTAATGTCCGCCTTTCTCAGCTTTGACAATTGAACTCACTGACTTTTGTCTCAACTAAATCCTACTGTCTACAGGAAGTCTTTCCTAACCCTTCTTACTTTTAGTGACTTTTTAATGTTAATTATCTTCTTTTTATTCTATATGTATAATTCTTCATTTATATGTGTTTGCATGCTGTATCCTCTATTAGATGTTAAGATCCTTGAGGGAAAAGATTGCCTTTTGCCTTTTTTTGTACCCACAATGCTTATCACATAGGAGGTATGACTTTATAATTATATAATATAATATTTATATTTATAATATATAATATGAAATATTGTATTATATATATAACATATATAATATATATTATATGGTATGACTTTGTAATTATATTTATAATCACATAACACAATACAATAATTGTATTTATAATTATATAATATGATAATTATATTTATAATTATGAAGGAGACCTTTGGACCTCCTGGCTAGAAAAGGAAGGAAGCATCTCAAAGTAAGGAAGGAGGCTAGGATGTTAGGGTCTACATGACAGTCTGGGCTAGTATCCATGCCATTCTTTTACAGAGGGTGGTGCTCTGTTTTGGAGTATACCAAGGCCTAGTGATAACCTAAGATTTAAAGGGTATGGTTGCCAGGTTATCTCTTTTCCTTCTGGGAAATTCTCAGCTAACTAAGTTATAGTCAATTAGCCATAGCTTAGGGAAAATTGCAGGTTTTGGCATAGGATTGATGTGGATTCACTGTGAGGAAGCATCCCTGGGTATCAAGTGTTAATGAGCGAAAGTGCTTATTTTTGTCTTAATTTTTAAAAAAAAATGTCACCTTGTAAAACATTAAGTACAGAGAAGCCATAATTGCATCTTAATCAATAATGCAAATGAGATGTTTACTTTAAACCAAAGATTGGGAAAGTAATACCTTGTTAGTGATTTACTCAGGCCTCCACAATCTTGGCAGATTTTTGAAACTCCAGGAGAAAGGAGGACAATTGAAAAATAAAAATCTCTTTTCTCTTCTGGAAAAAAAATGTGAATATCATGGGTCACAAAGAAGACTAGAAATCAAAAAGAGGGAGAGGACCAAAGGAGACCCCTTGACAGATAGCAGAGAAAGAAGTGTGGTTTTAAGTCATTTACAAAATTCAAGAAAGAAAATAGAGATGAGCAAAATCTTTATATATTGATATTAGCAACAGGACTATTTCTGTTTAACAGAATTGGTTAAAGAAAAAAAAAACCCTCAATACAGAGGGGATCCCAGAATTATCAAATCAACCAACCATTCATTAATCAAGTAGCTTTGTGAAGTATGTACTAGATACCTGACCCATGAATCATCACTGCAATACAAAGAGTAAAAAGAAGCAGGCCCTACTTTTATGAAGCTTACATTCTATAGAGGGAGATGTTATTTACTTGGATTATATACAAATACATGTAAATGTACACTATACATAAATACATGCATACAGGGACTAAAAATCTGGTGGGGTAAGAAAGACATGGCATATACACATACCTCTTGGTCATTTTCACTGCTCATGAAGTTCCTTTCTAATGGAGTCCCTTAATTTCATCACAGCACAATTAAAATATCTCCAATGTTTTTATTAGATATGTAATGCTAACAGCACTGGATCCGAGGACAAGGGACGTGGGCTAAAATCTGAATTCAACCACAAACAATTTGGGTATATCTGAGCAAGTTATTGTTTCCCCCTGGACAATCTTGCCTATCTGAAAAAAAAAAAAACGAAGAGATTGAATTAGCTTATCTTTAAGATCCCTTTCATTTTTAAACCTCATGATTGTGTTTCATGCTACTCTCTACTTAGATGACCTCTCATTCTAGTCCATTTATAATAGCTGGGATTGCTGTTGTTCAAGCTTCTAGTCCAAATCTGTATTTTATAGACTAGAGCCTATCCCAGTTCAGGTATACATGATTCAGTTATATTAACTAATCAGTCTTCAGTTTCCTCAGCTATAAAATGGGAATCAAATATCATAATTAACAAAGATTTTATCAGTATAGTATATAACAATTTGTATGTTTTCTTCATAGTTGGGAAACCCATTATATGTATGTATCTATTCATCCGTATGTATGTGTATATACATATCACATTTGTGTACACATCATATATATGTGCACACACATACACATGTATATTAATATATACATATATATGTATTGTGTTGCTATATATTATCATGATTTTTTTACATTATATTAATTATTTTCTTTCAATTCTCTGCATAACTCCCATAGACTCCTTGTTCATCTGATTTGTTGTTAAGCACTTTTGGTTAATTCAGAGGTTTTCAGTGATTGCACCTATCTTCCTTCTGAATTCTTATTTCCAGAGATCCTTATTTTCTAGATCCCCAGGAAATGGGTAGAAGTTGCAAGAGAACAAATTTAGGCTTCATGTGAGGAATTTTAAAAGTTTCTAACTAGTAGAGCTAAGCCCAAATGGAATAGGCTGCCTCTAAAAAGAGGAATTCAGAGTTCCCATCACTGAAAGGTTTCAATCAGAAGTTTCAAGAAGTGGCAAGAAAGCTACTTTGGGAGAATTTATGGAGTTTTTTTTTTTCAGCTTTGTATTAGACCATATGATCATTAAGAACCATCCTGATTCTCAAATTCTGAGATTACGCATTGATTTGCCACTCCTTTGCAGGAATGGGTATGGCAAGTACTTTGAGACTATTAAAATGTATTTAATAATGGCAGGGATAACTGGCATTTGATTTCTACTAATGTATATCAAATATTTATTTGACTAAGGACTCTGTCTGTCTCTCTATTTTAAAATGGATTAAATAAACAAACAAAATCAACAGAATGATTCTTAGAGGCAAGATTACTATATTGAAGGTTACCGAGAAGATTTAAGACAAAGCAGACTGGCCCTCTTCCCCAGCCTAGTAGTCCTTAACTATACACATGACTTTACCCATGACATTGTCTTGAAAACGGAGTAAAGCCACTTTCTACTTCTGGAATTGTCTTAGGTTTCCTCACTAGCAAGATCAGCTTTTAGAGTCCCCAATACTGTGAGTTCTCTGGACTGCAGCTAACCAGTGTTTCACTGGAGGAAAGCCAAAATTCTGAAAAACAAGCAGCAGGAGAGCTGCCCTGAGCTGATGAATGAAGCCATTGATTTGCATTTATATGGCACCTTTCATCTTGGAGACTCTGAAACTGGTTTCCCAAATTGATTAACAAGCTCTTGCAGGATATTGCCCATAATTTTGTCCTTTAAAAATCATTTTATGATTAGATCAACCAGGCGTGTCTTCAGTAATAACCGCATAAAGGAAGGAAGAAAATTTTCCCACAGTCATCAGGTAGACCCAGATGAAAGTGTCTGAATCCAATGAAGGCAAAAGGTAAATGTTAGGGTAAATGAAGTTTTAATTATTAGAAAAAACTGGTCAGTGAAACTGACTCTCATGAGGAATGATAGAAGCCTTGTTTCTGGGAAGTGATTGGTAGGTCTTTCTCTTTCAAAATTTCTCTTGTGAGTCATTTTCCAACTAACTATATTTTATCATAGCCTATGAAGTAGGTCAGCAAACATCTTTGGAGAACTGTGCCCAGATTTGAAGTCAATAATTTGAGAAGGATTTGCAGAAGTCAGAGAGAATACAGAGATGATCAAAACGATTGGGGTCATAGTGGTGAATGAGAACAAAGAATCAGTTTCATTGGCGCATGACTGCTATCAATCTATCTGGATTAAAAATGAAGAATCTGATCAAGCTGACTTTTTGGGGGGCACAATATTTGGATATGTTTATTAACAAATAAAAGTCATAATAATTAAGAGAATATTATCAATGACAATAGTAAATATAGAAGTAGCAGTCCAGTTTGAAATGATGAAACATTATGAGTTTATATCAGAATAGAAGCTTCCTTCTCTTAAAAATTAAACATGTTTGTTGCATCTGTTTTTGGCTCCATCAGACTACAGAAAAAAGTCATTTTCTTTTTCTATAAAAAGCAATGAAGAAATGGTCTAATTGTTGGAGTTCTCTGAAGAGTGAGTTGACAGGGATGAATATAGAAGCTGGAGAGAAGTGAAATTAATATATAAGACTTCATTTTCTTAGTCTCTACTTACAGAATGATAGCCTATTTTTCCTTTCAACCAAAAATCATTCAATAATGACCTTCAAGATATTTTTGTTCCTTTCTTTGAAAGTACTCATCATTGCCATGAAACTGTCAAAAAGGAAGATTCCCAAGATCAGGTCTTCCTGATGTTTCTCTGGGTATGTTTAATGTTGAAAAAAAATTACTTGTTTCTAGAAGATATTTTAGAACTGGAATTCAGAATTTCTCTTAAGTAGCCATTGAAATTTGACCTCCTTTCTTGTGCATTCTTGGAGACCTAATTAGCTGCATTATAGTGAATTATGCAAAGTTCTTTAATGTGGCACCCTCCTTTCAATTTTAAGCTTTTAGCATAGTACAAAATTGTATTCCAACCCTGACCTGTTTGTTTTGTTTTATTTTTATAAAATTATCTTTTTTCAAAGTGGAAATGGATGAAAGAAGAAACATGAGAACGTCATATATGAATGGAATCAAAGAGTTCAAAATAAAAGCTACCTTAGTAGAAATAGTAGTAGTAGTAGTAAATTTCTTAGTATTTAATCCCGTTTCTCTCTATTTATAGGTGAACAAACTAAGTCAAATGATTTCCCCAAGATCACACAGGTAGAAACTGTCAATAGCTCTTCTACTTTTTTCTGTTCTCTGAATAAAAAGGAATATCCTATTCCCACTCTGAAATCTGTTCCCTTTAGTTGTATAATCTTGTTCTCTAGCATGTTTTCAACTATCATCTTTATGCAAATTATTCTAAAAACTGGATTTCTAGGTTGATCTTTTCCCAGAGTTTATATTTCCAAGTTCTCACTGAACAACTATGCATGTATGTCTTGTCAACACCTCAAATTAATCAAGGTGAAAATTATCTCAAAAGAAGTCACACAAATGAATAGAGGTATTCTCTATTGGAGAGGTCTGGGGTTCAATTCCAGATTTACTACCTCAACAAGTCACTGAACTTTCCAAAGGTAACTGAGGTTCTGAGATCTATATAACTAAGTGTTTACTTAGATATCTTCTGCTTTAGATTTATGTTGTTATGAAATATTTTCTATCAACCAATCAATAAATCCTTAAGTACTTAGCCAACCACTATTCTAGTACCTGAGATTCAAGTGAAAAGAATGAAATAGATTTCCGATGAAAAGAATAGAAATGAGTAGGAAGTAGGATGTCCAAAAACAAGACCCTAGAAAAACATTAAAAAGGTAAACATGCAAGAGAAATTATGAAATACTTAATAAAGTGTTTACATTCCCATTTAAGAAGATGATGCAATTAAATTGTAAGAACTTTATCATTATTAGGGCACTTAGAAGGAATCTGCATATGGAGGAGGAAAAATGACATGTGGGGGGAGGGGTGATCACTGCTTGAATATCACTCTCATCAGAATCAACTTAAAGAAGCATGTATCTATCTGTCTCCCTATCTATCTATCTATTTTTATATTCATTCGGTTAGGTTTAGATATCTATCTTATCCAAGAGGAAAGTTGAAGGAGAAGGGGATAAAAGAAATTGAGGGGGTGATAGAGGGTGGATAAATTAAGGAAGGCATGAATGGAAGCAAAACACACTTATGAGGATGGAGAGGGTAAAAAGAGAGAAGGACAAAATCAGATAGAGGAAAATACACTTAACTGCAGGGGATGTGATGAACTCATCTCTAAGAAAGGAAGCAGATATTAGAATGAATTAGAAATCAATATCCAAGAGTATGTTGCTTATAAGAACACATTTAAAACAGAAATAAAGAGTTGAAAGAATGGACTAGAACAGAATCTGTTGTGTTTCTACTGAAGAAAAAAAAAGGCAGGGGAAGAAATTATGATATCAGATGAAGCAAAAATAAAAGTAGAACTAATTAAAAGAGATAATTAGGAGAATGACATTTTTCAAAAATATACCATAGAAAATAAAGCAATATCTTTAAAAAATGTATATTATGTTTTTCTCATAAATGCCTCATTTCTCAAATATATATGATGCTGAGCCAATTTTATAACCGTGAGTCATTTCCATATTGATAAATATTTAAAAGATATAAATAAGTAGTTTTCCTATGAAGAAATCAAAACAATTTATATTCATAAGTAAAAATGCTCTAAATCATTGTTGATTAGGAAAATGTAAATGATGATATTTGAAGCCTACCAGATTGTCTAAAATGATAGAAAGGGAAATTGACAAATGTTGGAGGGGATATGGAAAAAGTAAACACTAATTCATTGTTGATGGAATTATGAATTGATGCAACTGTTTGAGAGAGAAATCTGTAATGATGTCTAAAGAGTTTTAAAATTATCTATACCCTTTCACTCAGCAACACTGCTACATGCTCTATCTCCAAAGATAATTAAGGGAAAAGTAGAAAAAAAAAACCTATTTTCCAAAATGTTTATATCAACTCTCTTTGTAGTGATAAAAGACTGGAAATTGCAGGGATGTCCATCAATTGGGGAATTGATTGCCACAGAATATTATTGTGATATAAGAAATTATGAGCTCAGTGATATTAGGAAAAATCAGGAGAGGCTTGCATGAAATAATGAAGAGCAAAAGGTTCATAATGAAGAAAATGTTGTATACAGTAAAAAAATAATAATAAAAGAATAACTTTGAGTGAATGAGAGATTGTGACTATCATGAAAATCCAAATTAACTTCAAAGAACATATAAAGGAAAAAGAATTGAGAAAAGCATGTATAAAGTGATTTTATATACATACATAGATATATACACATGTCTATGCATGTCTCTACATATGTAAATATATACATATATATTTATATATGTATACATATTTGGGACTAATGGACATATTTAGGATGTGGGAGAAGAAATAAAAAGAAGAAATTTACATTATACTTTATTATATTTTAAAAGAAATAGCAAATTATGCATAATATATTTGGAGTTTCGTGTACAGTTGTATTTTTATTACTATATTGTAGAAATGCTTGTTTTATTCCATAAATTAAAAATGAAATAACGCAAAAAAACAAAAAAAACCCCAAAAAACAAAAAGATATGAGATCAGAGTTACAATTTAAAGGAAAAAAATGCTTTGCATCAAAGGTAGAAAGGAGTGCATTCCAGATATGAAGAATGGATGGTATAAGGGCACAGAGATTTCAAATAGAGTGCCAGGTGTTTGAGGAACAGAGAGAAGACCTGCTGTTTGCTTATTTTTAATAGATTTCAGAATGTGGGAAGGACAGTAATGTCCTAAGAAACTTAAGAGAATAATCTGGGTGCTTGATTTTATTTGTGTTCTGGATCACGTTGGAAGCCTAGTGAAGCTATATAGATTTTTTGTAATAAAATGTTCTACAATTCATAAAGTAAAAAAAAAAAATGTGTGTGTGTATATGTGTGTATGTGTGTGTGAGAGAGAGAGAGAAAGAGAGAGAGAGAGTATTCACAGACTGTGAGTTAAGAACCCCTGTCCTAAGAAAATTAATTTTTGTTGTTGTTGTTGTTGTTGTTTTTTAAGAGAGAGGTGAGTAGGGCAGTATCATGGTCAGCTCTGTCTTTAAGAAAAGCTGGAAAAACTGGAATAGGCAGAGACCTGAGGCAGAGAGACTAGTTAAGATGTTGTGATAATTTTGACAAGAAGTAATGAGACCCTGAACTAAAGTGGTGGTCACAATGTGAATAAAAAGAAGGAATAAAAGGAAGATGGAAGTGAGAACCTTTTCTGTTCTTACAGAATGATGCATCTCCACACTATTTAATTCAAATTCATGTCTGTTTCTCCCCTCCCCTATAAACTCTCATTGGGGGATTCACCAAATACCCTTGGGTTATACCTCTAGTTCCTCAAATATATTACTCAGGCTACTGTAGCTCCTAATTGCTTGTTTGTGTTCTCAAATATTCCTCTCATCCTCACTATATGAGTATCATATGTTTCATTTTGATGTTATACATATCCTTTCAGATCTTACATACCATTCAATGAGTATCATAAGTCATCAGTAAGAAGCTTCTCTGTCCTTACATCCATCAAATATTTCTTCCTTGATACTGGGGCCATTCTTAGCCATGAATCAAATAAGTAACAAATATGGAATTCACCAGGCTAGAGTTTGGGTGACTGTAATGGCCAGCCGTTGCACACAACTTCAACAACACTAGTACCAATAACTGAAAAGATGTGTGACAGTCTGCATTTATTATAAAAACTGATGACATTTGATGACATATTCATTATAAGTCTCACAATAAAACCTCCATGAAGTTGGCATAGCCAATTACATATCTGTCTATCTATCTACATGTCTGTCTGTCTATCTATCTATCTATCTATCTATCTATCTATCTGTCTGTCTATCTGTTTATGTATCTAGCTAGTTAATTTGATGGGAGACTAAATACCCTAACAATCTGGGCTGCTGACAGGTAGAATGGACTGTTTCAGAATGGGAAATAGATGATTTCCCCTCAATGAACTTTAAACAAAGTCTGGATGATCACTTTTTCAAATATTGTGGAGACAGGATTCCTATTCCAGTAGATATGAAACTGGAAAGTCCAAGGTTTCTTCTAGCACCATGATTGGGTGGTTCTGTTTATCTATAACACAACTACATTGCAATAAAATAATAACTGTACCTACTAACTTTATTGTTTCTATAATCTTTAAAGATGCAGAAGAAACCTGAAGTTTATGGATAATCTTTTTGAATTAGGGATGATATTCTCAGAAAATCTCCTCTACCACAAATGCACAAGTTTGTAGGTCTAGGCATCCAGTAGCAACTCAGCCTTATTTATTTTCCTTCCTCTCTCTCTCTCTCTCTCTCTCTTAAATCTTGTCTCTCTTTCTCAGTTTGTATTTGCAGTCCTCAGCACATAGTAGACACTAACAAATGCTTATCCCCTTTCTTTTCCCAATTCACTGTATTACCTAACTGTAGCCCCTCTACTCCAATTTTTGTCATTTCCTTCAGTTCCTGTTTCCAAACATCCTCAACTCACAAAATCCCAAATTTCTCCCAAACTCATTTTCAGCCTTGGTAATTGCCCTTCCTCCTGACACACTGAAATATCAAAGAAGTCTCTATGATTTCACTTCAATTCCTCAACTTGAATTTTTTTTTCTTCACCACGTCTCTCTTCCTTTCATTCTAGAATACTTATAAAAGTGCTTCAAATATTTTAAGTGCTTCAAAATATTCTTAAATTTGATTCAATATTGGCATTGAATCCAAAATAATTCAGGAGAAAATGAATATTTATTGATGAAATTATTTTACAATTTGTATTGCACTGAGCCCTTTGCCTTAACTTTGTGGGAGCTGAGGTGGGTCTGTACCATCTGGAAATCTCCAGAAATTCCATAGAACTACTTTTAATCTACTATTTGATTTTTAGAGCAGGTATGAGAGTTTAAAGGAATCTTAGAATGGAAATTCATCCCATTTGGGGTAGATAAGAAAACTGAGGCTTTGAGAATTGAAGCAAATTTCTCAAGTTCACACAGGAATTCAATGCCAGAGCTCAGATTATTCTTCCTGGATTTAAGTGAACCAATCCAAAGATTCACAATGAAGTCAAATGGAACTGAAGTAAATCCCATCCCCATCCCCTGAGTCTCATCCCTTACATCGTAGTTATTGCTAGAATTGTAAAGAGTGTACATGTTATGAGGTTGGTGCATTCTGAATATCAATGTGAACAATAAAATCTGCTTTATTATAGTCATTTCAATTCAATAAACTTTTATCTCAATCTTTACCTCGTAATAGCAGGAGTGAATGTGGTGCATGTGTATGTGTGATACTCTGTCTGTGTGTGTATTTGTGAGAGTGTTTATGTGCATGCACATGGATGTAAAGTGGACTTTATCTTTATTCTGAGTGGACTTACACTCATAAAGCTAGCAAGCTACAGCTGTGAGTTATTATAGATGTCATAATGTCACAAACTCTCATTTCTTCTTAATTTAAAAAATGAGCTCTAGCTAGGGAGAGGGTCCACCCAAGATTCTTATAAAACAAGATTTCACAACCATTTATCCTTTGATCATACAACCCTTTTCTTTAGGATGTCCATGATCATTTATATAGAAACCAACCTCACATCTCACTTCTTTTCCATCTACTAGAGGATGAAGAAATGGAAGCTAGCCACTAGAAATATTTGAGGGAAAGCAATGAAATAGTAATCACTAGCTTTCTATTTTCAACCAGAGAACTAAAGTACAATCAGAACAAATATAAAAAGCAGGAATCAAGTGAATTACCATTTATAAAGAGCTTTGCAAATCACAAAGCTTTACATAAATGCTAGCTCTTATCATTAATAAAACGTTTATCAATGTTGTTTTTAGCCATAAATTGTACTGTCCCAAAGCTGGAATTTTCTATGTACATACATAGAAAATTGCCATATGTAACGAAGGCAATGGACATAGCCATTGCCATATGTGTCTAAGCTTAGCTCAAAACACCAACTTGATATTGGTTTTTATTGATGTCTCCTTGATTGCTAACACCACCCAGTTATTTTGTATTGATTTTGAGTATACTTATTTTGCATTTTTATTTTGTATATCCATAATCTCTTCCTAGAGAATGTAAGATCTTTGAGGACAGAGATCCTGTTCATTATGTCTGTCCCTAAAGGCCAGCAGAGTGGTTGATCAATCACAGGACCTTAGTTAAATGTTAATCGATCAACTGAAAATTATCAGCTGTGGATCAACTGAGGATTAGATATTAGGCCAAAGAAGAGGAAGTACATAATCCAAACCATATCACGACATCTTTCCCTTGGAATTAGAGGAGATAAAGAACATTTTGGTGGAGTCCTTCAAAGCTGATGTGGAACATTTTAGGTAATTAACAACCACACTGAGTCACTCAGTTCACTGCTATTTTCCTTCCTTGATCATTTTGAATCTGTCACATAGGGCTGGTCTAATGCAAACCTGCTGTGCTCATCTTCAGGAGGCCTTTGGCAGAAACTGCACCCCAGTTGCCAAAAGGGAAGGCCTAATAAATCAATGTTGCCCAGCCCCCCTTCTCTGATTACTGTAATCAAGCTCACAGGTGCTTGGAATTGGCATATAAAACATGAAATTATGGGTATTGTTCAGCTACCAGCTCTTAAACATGGGTTGGAATGTTGGCTGTGAATCAGAGGGAGGAGAAAATAATGGAGAGCAGTCATCTCCCTGAGGCCAGCTGGTTCTGTCCTTTGGACAATCCAAAGGATTTTCTTTTTGGGATTTTTTTTTTCCTTTGAGGGACAGAGGGTTATGGCGGTGTCATTGATGATTCAATAGAGCAATTCTGTCCCTGATCCTGAAACAAAGCAAGTTCCAGTTTCTCTGTATAGTTGGGGGAAAGCCAATGGTGGCTTTGAGGCAGGTCTTGCAAATAAAACTCAGGCACAATCCTTTCCACAGAGGCAGTAGGAAGGGAGACAATCTGAATTGCTTTCAAAAGAGGAAAAGGGTCATGTGCACATACTGTGACAAACCTGGTAAACGTCCATACTTTTAGAGAATTAATTTCATAATCAAGTATGTTATAGAAATGAGATGAAACAAAAAAAATGTAGTTTGAAGTCATGGTCACCACTTATAATATTTGAATCAAATAATTGTAGGGCTGGAGGGCAGAGATTTAAGTCAGAGCCTTTTCTAGAATGAAGTATACTAGGACAATTCAATTCACAACTTTTTAAACTTGGTAGATCCCTAATCAGCAATTTTAATCCAGAGGTAAGAGGCTAACTAATCCTATTTTATTTTTTTTTTGGAGGGGGCCACTGCTCTGTGGAAATGTGATACCTCAAAGTCAGCATTCACAGGGTTGAACAGATATAGGGTAGGCCCCAGAAGAGCACATCTGCAATAGGTTGCTTAATTGCAGTTGGGAGGAAACTAGGAAAAGTCATACTATCTTTGCAATTTCTCAGATTCACTAATTATTCTTGCTAATTCTGTCTTAAATTATGTTTTTTTTTCCATATTCTGAAACTTCTCTGTCATGAGTATGTTCTAATTTTTTGTAGCAACATCCCAGTCATCTTTTCCTAGTGATGGTCCTAGGGCTGCTCTTTATATACTCTTTATATTATCGCCAGCCTACTGGTGCCAAGTCAGATAGCTATGCTGGGAGATATTTTGTGAGAAGAGGTGTCTCTGCTACAATGCATTAGAAACAAACAAAAAAAAAAAAACCCTCCAACTCAAATAAGTTAGACAATGAATATTTGCCATCAAGTCAAAGCCTTAGCACTGCCTTACCCTAAGGCTGCCATTTGTAGCTCCTTTTCCATGAAAGTCTTGATCCCCGAATCACTTCTATAACAATACTGGAATTGTTGGAGAAGTACAGGGCATGGATGACCCTAGGTATGGTGTTTTATTTTTAATGTCCACAAATATAAATGGCACACATAATAATCTCAAATCCCCAAACCATAAATAAGCACTTATTGTGATTGGTGCAGTAATTGTTCTTGGGACTGCAAAGATCAAAGTGAAGGAGTCCAAACCTTTAAGATTTTTTAGACCTTATCTACTCAAAAGAGCAAAGGTAACCATATATACTGAATCTTGCATCTGGTATTAAATGGCTCAAGCCTTGGCTTAAACTACAATTAGAGATTCAAAGCAGTTTTTCTCCTGTGTTTGGACAGCTGTTGTTTAATCATCTGAGAAATAGGTTTAGTGAAAAAGAAATTCAATGGGATGGATTGGCAGTATTGGACAGACAAAAGAAATGAAGGATTCATTGGAAGGAATTGACATTAGGGAAATAGGTATAGAAAACCAAATCTGAGATCCACTTGGATGGGTTAATATAAGAGGCAATGATATGGCAAAGGTGAATATGGCCAATTATAAAGCACTCAGGTCATCCTCATAGCATCCCACCTGCTAGGGGCAGCTACTTGGTATAGTGAATAGAGTAACCGGTGTTAAGATACTGAAAAGTAAACTAATCTCTTGTCCAGCCTTAGCCCTACTTAATGAAAGGTGGGGCCATGCTCAGGCCTGCTTACTTCTCAGAAAAATTTAGGTGACCCTCCTTAGAATTAGCTGCCACAGACCCCCTAATTGAGGAAGTAACTAAGCTCATTCTAAGGCAGCCACTGGAGGTTCTAATCCCCCCCCGCCAGGTTCAGAGCATTTTTGCCCTCATAGAGTTTTAGAATTGGGGACAGGAATGAGAGTGAACATCTACACAGATTCCAAATATGCTTTTCAAATTTTGCATGATCGTGGGGTTATATGGAAAGAAAGGGGACTTTTGATAGTAAAAAAAAAAAAATTCTCCTATTAAATATGCAAAGGAAACAGGCTGGAAGATTTGGCTTCCCATTTTTGCCCATTTAGCCCTGACCATGCCACCTTTATTCCCCCAGTTAGGAAGAAAAGGGACATACCCTTTCTGTTTCTGGATGTTTCAAACACCCTCAGGCCAATTTCTAATCCCAGCCCAGCTCTTTGCAGAGCTTCTATAGCCCAGATAAGCTTGCTTCCTTTCTTTTTATTTATGAAAACTTTGCTCTTCGTATTCTCTCCAGCTCTGCCTCACTGTCCTGCCAGTGGGGAGATAACTCCTTAGTCTTTAGTTAAGCCAAGGAACTCAGTGGGCAGTTGGGTCTCATGATCAAGCCAAATTCTCCATAAGAGGAGTTGAAGAGCTTCAGGCCATCTTGTTAATTGGTCACCCATCAGTGTTGATCTTTGTCTGCCTGAGACACTCAATTTTCTAAAGATTTTCATGGTCTTGATAGTTTGTTTTTGCTAAGAAAGAGTCCTGTCAATTTATTATTTGTTAGCCTAATAAATACATTGATTAATTACCCAGAAACTCTGTCTCTTGGGCTTTTTATTCATCTCATGTATCAACAGTGAATCTAAAGCCAATACCTCACTTTTCTGACTTGGGTGGTTGGAGAACTGTTTTAATAAAGAAATGGGGTTGATTTGGATTTCTCTGAAATTTCCTCCCAACCATATGGTTCCCTTTGGATATTTTCTTCTAGAAAGAGTCTTACATAAAGTTGGAATTTTCAAACTTTCTATTTAAACATCCTTATGATTATGATTAAGATTAAAAATGGCGGGGAGGGGAAGCAATAACAATTTCTTCCGTTATTGAAATATTCTTGAGTGAATATGAAAATAACTTTTCTTAAAAACATTACCTGGTAGCTAATATAAAATTTGCAAAATCTTCACAAAAATGATTTGAAATCACTGAATTTTAAATAAAAAATAGGTGATATGATGAATACAGTCCTGGGCCTACAGTCTGGAAGACAAGTTCAAATGCAGTTTCATATTGTTACTAGCTGTATAATTTTGGGCACATTGTATTTCTCAGTTGCCTCATCTATAAAATGGACATAGAAATAGTACTCATCTTCCAGGGTGATTGGAAGGAGAATTTGAGATGATATTTATTACTATGGTACCTGATATGTAGAAGGTGATATATAAAAAAGTTATTGTTATTATTAATATTATCATTAAGCTATATATTAACAGCCATCTAATACCCAAATCCTAGTACAGTAGATGTCTTTTGTGGTCTTCATGGCACAAGAAACTACATTATGTTCTGGACTATATTCCATGTCTATAAACCTTAAAGGAGACTCTGCATCAAGTTTCCATATTTTTCACAGAATAGATCTTGCCATTAAAAACATACGATTTCTGAGTTTTCAATCTAGGTCTTCAAGAATACCAATTCAAAAAAAAAAAAAAGAGGGAAAGAAAGAACCATTTGTTATGTTCCTTTTATATATTAAACACTATAGTAAGTACTTTATACATACTATTTGATTTGATCCTCATTAACTCTGATAAGTAAAGTATATTATCATTATTTTACAGAGGAAAAAAACAACTGAAGCACACAAAAATCATATAATTTACCCTGAATCACACAGTTAGGAAATATATAAGAATGGATTTGAAATCAAGATTTCTAGTCTCTAGACCCAGTGCAGTAATCACCACAGTACCCAACAGCTTCTATTTGCAATATGGCAAAGTATAAAAGTCCTTAGTTTGGAGGGTGAAAACAATCAAGTGATTATAAGTCATCTCTTAGTGTTGTACCTCAGAGTTGTTGATCTCTAAGGCCCTTTTTGGTTCTAAGTTCTATTAGTCAATGAAATATTTGAGAATAAAAACAAAAAAGGAGCAGTAACTACCCAGTAAAGACAGTTTAGGCAGCTCCCTGCTTCCTAGGGCAACTGTCGTGATCATTTATTTTCAGGAACACTCTGACACTCCAGACTAGACTACCTCTTCTTGGCAAAAGACCCATATTCCCAGGATGCCAGGAAGTCAGGCAGAGCTTTTTTCTTGAACAAGGGGAAGAATAAAACAAGGTCAAGCTCCCTTGGGAGCCTGCTTATCATCAGGGATAGCCTGACCCTGCTGATCACCTTGAATGAAGAGCCTGATATAAATGCAAAGTGCTCATCATATTAGAATGCTTCCTTAAACAGGCTCTTCATTCAGAATAATTGGGTAACATTCCATTGCTTTGAATTGTATTTCATATTTAATGGACTCACATAAAATGTGGCAGCTTTGTAGGACTGTCCTTTCCAAATCACAGAAGACAAAGACATTCTGTTCTGGGGCTATCAGACTAAATCCCATCTCACTGTCAACTTCCATTGGCAACCATTTCCTATTATTCCATTAAGCAAATGTTATTAATTGAGTTTATTAGCCTCACAATGCCAGAAAAAAATGTCATACTGATGATCAATAAGCTTGTGGGGTTGGCTTATCTCGAAATGTCCAAGCTGTCTTGGATTGATACTTTAAAGTTAAAGAATAATCCCCGTTTTTCTTATCTCTTTTTTGTCATTGCTTTAAGAGCAAAACTAGTATATTTATTGAACGATGAACTATATTGTTTGTTGGAAATCATAATCACATATTTATGTACTCAAACACATCTGTAACCCAGAAATAATTAAGATGATGTAAATGTATAGATGTGGGACATTTTTCAGTCAATTTTAACTCTTTGTGACCCCATTTGGGATTTTCTTGGCAAAGATACTGGAGTGGCTTGCCATTTTCTTCTCCGGATCATTTTTACATATGAGGAAACTGAGACAAACAAGATTAAGTAACGTGGTTAGTATCACACAGCTAGTAAGCCTCTGTGGACAGATTTGAATTTAGGAAGATGAGTCTTCCTTACTTTAGCTCCAGTGAACTATTCACTATGGCACTTAGCTTCCCAGAGATGTATAAAGTATATGTATATAGTCACAGAAACCTGCTCATGCATGTAAGTTTCTACTAAAATCATCTTCTGATTTCATTCCATAGAAAATAATCATTTATTTATTTTGTATTGAGTAACAAAGAAAATCAGAATAGGTCCCTCATAGAAAGTAAAATCTGGCCTGAGTCTTGAAGAGAGATAAGGATTTCAAAAGGAGTAAGATCACCCCAGGTAAGGTGTAAATCCTGCCAAAAAAATAATGAAAGAGAATGCAAAGTGGAATGTATATGTATAATAATAATTAAAACACTTTAGATGATCCAGAGGCAAAAGCAGGTCCTGCAATGATTTTGTCTCATAGGTTTTAAGAGATGAAAGAAAAGGTAAGAAAATAGGAATACTTTAAAGGAGAACTGAAAAAAAAAGCAAGTAGAACTTAGACAAACAGCATGGTATAGTGGTCAAAGTCATAAAGTGAATCCTAATGCTGTCTCCTACAATCAATGGCAATATCAAATTTGTGTTAATTCATTAACACATTAACTAATTCGTTAGTTAATTCATTAGCATTTTTGAGACTGCTTCCTCATCTGAAAAATGAAAGGGTTTAACTGGATTTTTTTTGTTTGTGTATAATTGATATGATTGAGAAAATATATAAATGTGAAGATAAAATGGGAAGAGGAAGCACCTCATGAACTTTATTTTATAATGTGAGCTTGAGTAATTTACTACACAGGAGCAAATGATTTGGAGTAAAAGTATACTACATAGGGAAATAAATAGAGGTATGAAAAGGGGATGACGTTATTATAAAAGGAAGATTAGAGTCAAAGTGATAATAGCCAAAAGAAAATGAATTTTGGAGAGTACATTATAAAGGAAAGATCAAAAAAAAAAAAAAGAGAAAAGGAAAGTAGGAAAGAAATGACTGGAGTCTAGGTACAGAGATAAAAATCACAGATGAATGGGAAAAGACCATTTCAACTAGAGCTTTCTACTGTCCAAAGTCCTTTTCATTCATCATTTTCTTTGTTTGTAAAGGAGAGGAAGAAAGAGAATATAGAGAATATGAATACACAATGAATGATGAAAAGGAAAGTAAATGGGATCAAGTCATCCATAATATGCAAAAAAAAAATGCAAAATGGATTAGAAGTAGAATGCTGGTGAAAAGAACATACTTGGAATATAAAAATTCACAATTAGAATCAACAAATGGAGCATTTTTTTTTTTTTTGGCTTATGTGAATATAAGATAAACAAAAGAAGTAGTCATATCCTAGGCAAAGCAATTGTAAATATAAGTAGAGTTCAATTGATAATGAAAATTACATCATTAAGAACACACAGATAAATAATGTCAACATTTAATTTATATGTGCATCTAAGTACTTTAAAAATTTAATTAAATTACAGGAGGAGAAATAAAGTAATAAGGGTAATTGAAAACCTCAATGTGTCTCTTGCAAAACCAGACAAAAAAATTTAGACTAGTTAGATGTGCTAAAGCCATGGGAATTCTTGAATTGAAACAGAATGGAACATGCATGTTTATCAACTTTGTATGGCATCTTTACAAAAACTGACCATATCTTACTAAATAATAAAACTTCTTTATTGAAATTGTAATTGCATAAAAAAGAGAAAAAAAATAAATTGCAATTGTAATCCAATTAAAAATAGTCCCAGTAAAGGGAAACAATAGGTCCTTATCTCATCCTGTGTGTTGTGGAGTGGAACTTCAATTTGCTCCAGTCTTTTAAAACTAATATTGACAGATTGAAATGTGTCGAGGAAAAAATCACTCTGAAAAAGTCCTGTGATTTCTGTTCTCTAAGGGAATATGAAAAGAGTTACCAGGTACACATCTGTTGCTGATCTTGTGATACCTTCTCCTGTTGCTTGAACCAGTCAAAATTCCTTTGCCAGGTTTAATGTCCTCCCTGATAGGGATCTACTCTGTCTCTTCTCCAGATCTCCCTAGATATAGCCTCTGATCTCTTTGAATGGTTTTCCTCTTTGGCCATTGATCTCAGAATACTGATTTCTCGATCTCCCTGATAATCCACTACTGTTCCTACCCTTACTAGAAGATTCTTCTTGTTCATACATAGATCCTACTAAATGAAAAAGATCAAGGCCTTTAGACAAATTCTCTATACATGCACTTTGAGGTATTGTGAAAAAATTAAATTGAAGAAAGGGAAAAAAAACCCTGAAAGTTTTAAATATGTATTTTCCCTCCTCTTTATGATGAAAAGATTACTTAGTATAATCTATTTGTCTCAGAAAATCTTTCCTTAGATATGTATTTAGATATATAAGAATCAAGAATCTTATTCACAGTGAAACAAAATGTAGCTACAACAATAACAAAATAACAATAACATAATGCAAAAAAAAATCCTTTAGAGAACAGAGATAGGGATTTATCTATGATTTCACTGGTTGAAGGAACTCCCGGAGAAGAAACTCCCTATATTAGTGCAGATTGGTACCCTTATGTCCCCACCCATCCTCAAGATTATAGTCTTATCACATTGTTTAGAGCACTGAGATATGAAGTGACTTACTTATAGTCAAATAGCCCATGTGTTTCAGACATAGGATCTGACCTTAGGATTTCCCGAATTTATGGCATAATGTGACTGCACTCCTGGAGATCTGAGTCCCAAGAAAGTTGGCTGGGTAATCTTGAGCAAGCCATTTAATTTCTGTTTGCTTAACTTTCTTCAATTGTAAAAATAAGATGAAAAATAGGATCCATTTTGCTGGGATGTTGGGAGGATCAAAGGAAATAATATCAAGAATGTATTTAGCATTCTGCTTGACACGTAGTAGGTGCTATACAAATATTTATTCCTTTTCCCCACCTTGATCTGCTAGATCAATGATTTTAAACTTGGAGTCTGAAAACTTTTTTTTTAATAACTGTAATTAAATGTATTTTATTTCAATTGAAATTATCTACTTTTTAATTGTTTAAAACTATTATTCTGAGAAAGGCCACATGGAGTTAATAATAGCAAGCATTTGCATAGCACTTTAAGTTTTGCAAGGAAGTTTACCTGTTACATCATTTTAATTTTTACCATAACCCTGGGAGGTAGGTTATTGGGAGGCTGTTATTATCACATAATTTCTAAAAAGAAAAAGAAAGTAGAGGTTGATCACAGAACTAGTAAATGTCTGAGGCTGCATTTGAACTTAAGTTCTCTTGAATCCAAAGCCAGTGCTCCATCTACTGAAACAACTGACTGACAAAAAGGCCCTAGAGCATAAAAAATAAAATGTTTAGAACTACTGCTATAGGAAAAATTATTTTATTTTTAAAAATAAAACCAATACATACATAAACTTGTTCAGTAGGTTTTCTTCCCTATAGAAATTATACTGGAAAAAAATAATCTAAAAGCGACGTAGAGATTTAAAGAATGGCAATATCAATGTAACTCACTACTGCATTATCTTTTGATGATTTGATATTTTATTTTTCCCAATTATGTGTAAAACTCTTTAAGCTTTTTAAATTTAAATTTTCAAATTCCTTCTATCCTTTCCATTCTCTCACCCTCTACCCACAAACATTGGGAAGGTAAGCACTTTATAGTATACATGTGCAGTAATGCAAAACAAATTTCTATAATAGTCATGTTATCAATGAAAACAGACAAAAAAAGCCCCAAAGGAAAAAAAAAAGGAAAATAATCTTTTCATCTACATTCAAACTCCATTAGTTCTTTTTCTGGAGATAAATAGCATTTCTTATCATAGTCCTTCAAAATTATTTCGAATCATTTATTGCTAAGAATGGCTAAGTATTGCTATTATAATGTTTTCCTGGTTTTGCTCATTTCATTTTGCATTAATTCATATATATCTTGCCAGATTTTTTTGTTGATCCTTCTTTCTTATAGCATGATATTATTTCTTTACAATCATATGTAGCAATGTGTTCAGCCAATTTTCCAATTAATGGACATTTCCACAATTTCCAATTCTTTCCCACTACAAAAAAGAGCTGCTATAAATATTTTTGGACACATAGGTCTTTTTTCCTTTTTTTTTTTTAATCTCTTTGGGATACAAACCTAATAGTGGTATTGTTTGGTCAAAAGCTATGGTCCTTGGACATTTTTTTCCAAATTGTTCCAGATTTCATCAGTATAAAAATTTACTGTTTTAATGTCTCACTTTCTCCATCTCTACTCCAACATGTATTATTTTTCTTTTCTGTCATATTAGCCAATCTAATAGGTGTGGAATGGTAGCTCAGAGTTGTTTTAATCTGTTTCTCTAATTAATAGTGATTTACAACATTCATATAGTTATAGATTGCTTTGTTTGCTTCATCTAGAAACTGCCTGTTCATATCTTTTAACAATCTCTCAACTGAGAAATAGTTCTTATTTTTTTTTTATAAATTTGACTCAGTTCTCTGTTTAAAGAATAAGGCCTTTATGAGAAAAAAAAGTTGCTACAAAATTTTCCCCCACAGCAATTATTATTATCTATTTCTCTAAATCCCCTACACCCTAATTTTTTCCCGCCCCCTTATATCTACTATTCTACCCATCCTTGTCTGTCTTTTATCTATTCTAATCCATTCTCTTTATAGTACTTCACTCTCCCTTCACTTCTCTTATCATTTTTCATCTTGTAATTTCCTGTAGGGTAAAAAAGATTATATACCCAATTAAGTGTGTAGGCTATTCCTTTTTAGAGACAATCCTGATGATAGTAAGGTTCAATCTCTCCACCCTATTTTATAAGTTATCCTGTTCTATCACTACTTTTCCTCTTTTTTTAGTTCATTATTCTTTTTAACATCTTAATTTTATTTTTATAGATAATCATCCCATCACAATCAACTCACATAGTGCTCCTATCTATGTATATTTCTTTTAACTGCCCTAATATTGAAAATAATATTTTTGGAGTAATTGGTATTACTTTCCCATTTAGGAGTATAAGCAGTTTAAGTCATTGAATCTCTTATGCTTTTTATTTCATGTTTACCTTTTTAAGTTTATTTTGAATTTTGTATTTGAATGTCAAAATTTCTATTCTGCTCTGTTTTTTTTTTTTAATTACGAATGCTTGAAAGTCTTCTATTTTAAGGAATATCTATTTTCCTCCTTCAAAGATTATATTCAGTTTTGTTGGGCAGGGGAATCTTGGTTGTAATCTTAGGTCTGGTATACCATGATTTTTATAATGCTATGGTGAAGCTGGAGTGTATACAAAGAGAATTAGTTATAAGAATTATGAATTCAGTCCATCCAAGGATGATGTGAAAGATTTGAATTTTTTGGCAAGAGAACAAAAGGCTAGGGGAGGAAAAACATAGCTGTTCTCAAACATTTAATATATAAAAGAAGTTAAATTTGCTGTTATGGTTCCAGAGATAAGAATAAAAAAACAATTATCAGGAAATCCAATAAAGCAAACTTAGATGTGATGTACGGAGAAACAAAAAGAAAACCTATTTCCTAATATTTGGAGCTATTTGGAAATAGAATGGAAATCCTCTAGAGAGGATATTGGTAAGCAATGTGTTCTTTATTGGAGATCTTTAACTAAACTAAATATTCTAATGGATACAGATGAAAGTTAAAAGTCTCCATCTTTTCTCAATAAAAACTTTTACCTATGAACATTAGATGAGAACGTACTCAAAAAATGTTTAATATTGTGAAGAATAATAGTGATGAAAATAATTCATAAACAATTGTCAGGTGATTTTAGCATCCTATATTTATTATTTTGGCCTTTTACATTTGTTTGCAATATCATTATGTCCTAAATATATGGTCACTTTTTTTTTTTTTTTTACAAAAAAAGTACTGAGAAATATGTATATTCTCTTGCATTTCCAAGTAGAGGACTCCACAAGTTTTTACTTCAGCAATTGCTTCAGCAATTTGTTTAATTCTCTCTCTATATATATTTGTTTTTGTTTAGCTTTTTATTAGATTTATCCAAAGCTAAGAGAGTATTATTTAAATCCCTTACCATTATTTTATTATCATTCCAATTTTATTATAATTCTGTTAATTATTTCTTTCTGAATTTGGATACTAAGGCATTTGGAGTGTATGCATTCATTATGAATATCCATTTACTGTTTAAGATTCCTTTCAGAATAATGCAGTGTTCTTGTTTAGGCCTTTTTATTTGTTTGTTTGTTTTCTTATTTATTTTTGTTAAAGACCATGATTTATTCTGCTTTTTTTTTGACTCACTTGATATATAGTAAATATTTTCCCCAACTCTTCAGTTTTATTTTTGTTTGCATTAAAAATATGTTTCTTGTAAGTGAACTCCTGTTCTAAAGCCCATTGGTATAGGTCTCTTTTCTTATTGTTTGGACATGATAGCTAAGATCTGTGTGATAGAATAAGTGAACATTGGAGTGATAAGTTATCTTCTAGATTCAAGAATGAAGATGGAAGAAAGCTTCCCCATTTCAGGTAGGAAAAGATACCAGGAAGACATAAGAGGAGCAGCCAGTTTCAGCATCATGTGTCTACCTCTATTTTGCCACTATAAACATGCAAGGGAGTTTCCCCATGTGTGAGATCAAGGATTTTCTCTCATTTCAACTAAGTAATATCACTCTCAATAGGAAAGCTTCTTCACTCTGTATTTACTCATAAATGTTCTCGTATGTATACATTTTCTAATTTTTGTTTGCCTGTGATTTGGATAATGAGTTTCCTTGCTTTTTCCTATGCATGTTCATTATAGAACTGATATTTGGTGGGAAAGGGTCAAGCCTTAAATATAGACCTTGTAGTCCCCTTTTCCTCCAGAAATGACAAAGAGAACAAAAGTTGGATGGAATCAGATCATATCCCCTACCTGAATATATATAAGGAGTAGCTAGATTAACTTTTAAGCCCTGGTGCCTTCTCTCCATTTGAGGAAAGCTGAGCTATGGTTTCAAAGTATAGCTTTCCCTCCTGGCAGGATTGAAAGTCTTTCTTGAAGATAGGTAGGGCAAAGAGGCTAGAGATTACTATTCTGCCCCGTACAAGACAAGTCCATCAGCACAAATGGACTTCCCCACAAATGCAGGACCCTCTCTATTACTATATAAAACACTGATTGTCTGGTTTTGTTTTCTTACTCAAAGTTTTCCCCCCCATTTTGATGGATTATTTAACCTTTTCAAATAAAATCAGATTAATCACTCAAATCAGCAAACATATATATTAAGCGCTTAATATGTGTCAGGGACTGTGTTTGTGTGTTGATGATTTTTTTAAGGCAGAAGATAGACCTTATCCTCAAGAAGCTTACAATATAATAGAGGAGATATCATATAGATAACTATATATAAAGTAAACTATATGCAGAATAAGTAGGAATTGATTTTAGAGGAAAGGTACTAGAGCTAAGAAGGGTTAGGTAAAGCTTCATGTAGAAAGTTAAATTTTATTGGGACCGAAAAGGAAGCCAGGGAGGTTAGTAATCAGAGAGGGGGAAAGATTGTGTTCCAGGCATGAGGGATGACTAAGAAAAATTCCCAGACCCCAGAGATGGATTGTAGTATTCAAAATACATTCAAGAAAACAGTGTCATTGGATGGAGGAGAACAAGTTGGGGTCAGATGTAAGACTTGCAAAATGGGAGGGGCCCAGATCATAAAGGGCTCCAAATGCCAGAGTGTTTTGTGTCTGTTCCTGCAAGTATTAGGAAGCTACTAGAATTCATTGAGTAGTGTCATTTAATATTATGAAAGTTAGGTTTATCTTTTCCTCCATTTGTCTCTAATTTTAAGTTATTTTAAGTTATGAGTTCCTTTCCCTTTTCTACTCTAAACAGTAATACTTCTCTTCAGTTATTTCAGCTTAAACAGTTTAAAAATGATGCTATTCCCATTCACTCTCTTCCACTCACCCCCATCCTTTTCTTCCATATATGACTCTTTTCCTTTTGTAGTTTTGCTTATTAATTCTGTTTTGTTTCTTGTTTTAATTTATTTAATTCTTCCTCTCTTTTTCTCTCTCTCAGCTAGACAAGCGGATTCCCTCTTCCTCTCTTCTTCTTTAACAGTTCCATTTATTAACTTGTAAATTTCATTTTTGTGCCCTTTTCCAGAGAGGATATCTCCTTCTTTCCATTATCCACCTGCCTACTCTACACTTTCATTCTCTATTTTATGAACTCAATACTTATTGAGTCATAGTCTATTCTCTATAGTCTTCATGGAATCAAAATTGCTGAGATTTACATTCTGAGTTCCCCCTTCCAACATATTGGTACTAATTTATAAAACTTGCATCATAGATTATCCTGCTTCTCTTCCCTATCTTTTTTTTCCCAGAAAAAGAGTGTCAATTCCTGCAGGAAACAGACAAGATACTACTTCATGGTAAAATTTTCCACTCAACATCCTTGATTATGTAATCCTCCACTGAGATATACCTTCCCCCCTATTGTATCATTTTCCATTTGTTTTCAGATCTTCTCCTTGGGTCCATGCCATCAATCCCTTCTCCTCCCTCCTTGAGATGCCAGTTGACTTGAAGAGTTCTAACCACTCCACTACACAAAAGGAGAAGTTGACTTTTCAAATAACAAATCCCTCAGATAATACCTAGCACTAGGTCCTTATCTCCCTTTATAAAACATTTGTTTTTCACTCATAGTAGCATTCATCAGTGGTACTCTTGCCACTAAAACAAAACTTTTCACTTTCCTTTTTGATCATTCCCTCCTCCTTTTCACTCATATGTCTATAGTGGGGTTCTTTTCTTGCTTACCACAAGGGTCACTTTTTACCTCAAAGCTAACCCTTGAATTGACCAAGGTGCATCAAACTTTCATCTTTATTCCTGTGTTCGTCCCTTTTTTCATGCATCCTCCCCTTTGCAACACAAAATTTGATGGAATCATTCATTGGATTATGGAGATGGCAAAAGAATTCCAAAACATCTATATTTGTTTCATTGACTACACTAAACTCATTATGTGAATTATAACAAACTGTGGCAAGTCCTAGAAAAGATGAGAGATAATCTTATTTATTTCCTGAGAAACTTATATGTGGTTCAAAAAGCATAGCTAGGATTAAATATGAAACAAGTAATTTGTTCAGAATTTGGAAAGGAATATGACAGAGCTGTATATTGTCACCTTATTTATTTAACTTACAGAATACATCATGCAAAATGGCAGGTTTGATGAATTCAAAAGTAGCATTATTGTTGTCAGAATAAATATCAACAATCTCATATATACAAACAATATCACTCTAACGGCAGCAAATGAAGAAGAATTAAAATAATAATAACAATAGCAACAACAACAAAAACTAAGCTCGTGGCCTGTGGTCCCATAACTTTCTGGCAAATAGAGAGAAAAGAAGTGCAAGCTGTGTCAAATTTCATATTCTTGGACTTAAAAATCAATGCAGATGGTGACTGCAGTTATGAAATTAAAAGACACTTGTTCTTTGGAAGGAAAGTGTGGCAAATCTGGACAGCATACTAAAAAGCAGAGATATCACCTTGCTGAAAAATGTATATCTCCTTAAAGCTATGTTTTTCTTGCAGTAATGTATGGCTATGAGAATTGGATTATAAAGAAAACTGAATACTGCAGAATTAATGTTTTCACACTGTGGTGCTAGAGCAGACTTTTGATAGTCTTTTGGATAGCGAGGAGATCAAATCAGTCATACTTAAATAAATGAATTCAGACTAGTCACTGAAAAGACAAATAGTGAAGCTGAAGCTTAAATATGCTGGCCACACAGAAGACTTATTGGAAGAAGTTGCTGCTGAGAAAGAATGAAGGCAAAAATAGAAGAGAATGGAAGAAAATAAGAAAATGCCATGGAAATAATGCACATAAACTTAGTTAGACTTTGAGAGATAATGGAGGACAAAAGGGCATCGTGTTCCGTAATTTGGAGGTCACAAAGAGTTGGACATGGATTGAACAAATGAAGGGAGGTGAGACATGTCCTGGAGCCAACTCCTATGACTTTCAAACTTAGATAAAATTTTGAGTGTGAAAATTTATCTTTTGGAAATTATGAATTTGGGCTTGATTTATTGTCTTATTCATTAGACTTAAGAGAGTGAGGGAGAAAATGTTATTTGGCAAGCATAGTGCTTTGCTCAGTTAGAGTTTAATAAATGTTTTTATTTTTGATTGATTAAAGTTAAATGTATACAAAGCATAACACCTCCCTGCAAAGAGGGAACTAGTTGTTAAACATTTATCAGTATACTACCTGAAGAACACCTGAAGAAGTAGAAGTTTTCTGAGGCAACTTATTCCACTGGATAGCATTCATTGTTAATATGTTCTTTTGTTTTGTTTTTCCCACAAAGTAAAGCTAAATCTTTTCAGTTTTTAATAAATATTCCTAGTTCTGCCCTGTAATGGAAAGAAAACAAGACCAATTCCTCTTTCATATAACAGTCCTTCAAATACTTGAAAATAACTGATATATATATATATCTTATTGGATAGTTCTTTTAATCAACCCACACATAGAATGGCATACAAAACCCAATTAATATAGCTAACAAGATGTCATGGCCCTGATGCCTTATCCACTGATGAGACCTTCACTGAATCAACAATTCAAAGATATTTTAAAAATGTTTTTGAAATTAAACTAAGAGAAATCTAGTTAATGAAATCGGGAAGGATCAGAATATGTTATGCTATTGAATGAAATGAAAAGATGATATGCAAAAAGTGAATTGGGACTGGAGGAGAATACACAGTTATATGCTAGGGAAATTTTTTTCTAAAAAAAAGTCAGGATTCCAGCATTTGCTTTGCAAGCAAATCCAGAGGACAGTAATCCATTCAAGTTGGAAGAGGAAATTCTTTGATTGGATGAAGAACTTTAGGACTTTTGTCTTTCTTCCACAAGATGATTTCGTGAACTTGCAAAGGTCAAAAGCTTATGGACTTCCCATGGGTGTTCTAGTTGTGTTATCAGAATGACAATAACTAATCATGATATTTTGATGGGAATTGAAAATAAAGTAGATATCTTGAGGAAAGACAGTTTCAGGAATCTAGGTGCAACCAGGTATAAGATTAAATTATTTCTAAGAGAGGATTTTTGAGAAGGGTAAATGAGAAAAAAGCAGAAGAAAAATTCTGGTAATTAAGAGGTAGGACTCCCTCCGTTCCTTCATGTGTTCTCTAAACATGAGCCCACTTTCCCCTAACCTCTCTCTATAGACTTTTTCAGGAGTGTAGCATCTGGCTAGCGTTTGGAGGGATGATGCAGTTTTGTGCCAGTTATTTTTTCTATACAACCTTAGGAAATACCTATTACTAAAAACTAATTAAATCCTGTTAGTTAATTAATTTCAGTTTTAATGAATTGGAGAAGCATACAAATTGGGACTCATGACCAATTGCATTAGAAAATCATCCTGATGTCTCAAGGTTACCTCTAGATTCCTAAGAGGACAAGGAGCTTTGTCCTATAGGAACTGAGCTTTACAATTCAAATAGGCATTTGGAATAATAGTCAAAGAGTATGTAACACAAATAAGTAAGCAAAGTACGACTTTAATAGCTCTGACTTTTCTTCATCATGTTTCCATCATCCATCTACTTTGAACAACAAGCCTATCTTTTGTTTTAGCATCTTATTCCCAAATATGCCCTAAGATATTCCATTAGCCTTCCTTGCATGTATTGCTCATTTTCACCCTCTGACTTTTAGCATTCTTCACTCTTTTTGATCGCACCACCTTTTTGCATACCTCCTCTATCGTGTTCCTTTTTTTTTTCAATATAATTTAAGTTGGCTACTGAATTTTAGAAAATTTTGAGAAGTCATGTTGGCATCCCTATTTCTGTTTAGACAATTTTTTCTTTCTTCATTGGGAGGAATAATAATAGATTAAGTTTTTTAGCTGATGAGACATGGAAAGTCAGTATGCAAGGTAAAAGTCACATTTTGAAATCTCTTAGATAAAATGTTTTCAGGGTATTATTTAAGGAGATTAGAGCCCCATGGAAATTGCAGGGAAAAAAAAACATCTTTTTAAAGAAGCATATTATTTCTTTCTGACTTCTGCAGCCCAGAATGAGCCCTGAAATGCAAATTCTTCAGAGCAGAAATGGTAGAAAAAAGATACAAGAGATTTATGGAATCCTAAGACTGTCATAGCTCCCTTCCATATTTCTTGCTGATCTGATATTTCAAGAAAGATGAAACTACACTGAGCAAATCCGACAACTAAAAAAAGATTTCATTAGAGGAAAAAAAATCACCTTCGGGGGAAATGATAACATTTTTGACAGTATTCTCATTTGATGAGATGTTCTGTTTTCTTTATTCATTCATTCCATATTTTCATTTTGTTCCATACTCATGACTACCACTCCATGCCAGGACCTCATTCCCAAAGATCTGCCTAATTGATCTCCTTCTCTCCCAACTGGCACCACAATCCTATGCTTTTCACCCTCTTATTAAAACTCAGTGGTCAAATTGGTCTGAGTCTTTATTTTGGGATTATCTTTCAATTATGCAAATTGCAACCACCCATGTCTGCACACTTCAAAGAAGATTCTTCTAGGCATTCCCAAAAGTTCATTAAAGTAGGCTTATTCATATGTATTTGCTCTTCCTTCATTTCTTCCAGCAGTGGAGGAATACCAGGGGAGCACATTGATTGTCTATCTACCATCCCTAATTTTATTCATGTAATCAATTTATTTTCTCTTCCTGCCATATGATTCCTTGATCTCCTTTACTATGATTTTTTTTTCCTTCCATCTTTAATTTATTTATTTATTTTGGAGCACACAGAGACTCCCCCCTCCCAAATTTTCTTTAAACTCTACTATGATTTTGTTACTATCTTGCTCGAACAATATAACTTTATGCATACTTGATTGCTTTCATAACAAAATCCAAAGTTTTCAAATAACATTCAAGGATCTTTTTTTTTTAAACAATAGCTTTTTACCTTCAAAATATATGCAAAGATAGTTTTTAACATTCACCCTTGCAAAACCTTGTATTCCAAATTTTTCTCCCTCCCTTCTCCCCACCACCTCTACTAGACATCCGATATATATTAAACGTGTGCAATTCTTCTATATTATACTAATATAACTATATTTCCATAGTTACCAGATTGCACATGAAAAATCAGATCAAAAAGGGAAAAAAATGAGAAAGAGAAAAAGCAAGCAAACAATAAAATAAGTTGAAAATATTTTGTTGTGATCCACACTCAGTCTGCACAACCCTATCTCTGGATGCAGATGGCTCTCTCCATCAAAAGTCTATTTGAATTGTCTTGAATTACCTCATTGTTGAAAAGAACCGTATCCATCAGAATTGATCATCCTATGGGATCTTTTTGCTATGGACAGTGCTCTCTTGGTTCTACTCCCTTCACTTAATATCAGTTCATGTAGGTCTCTCTAGTCAAGGCTCTATATCTCTACGCCAGCTTCCCTTCTTATTACTCACCATATAAGATTGTGAGCTCCTACTAAATTGAGTTCCCAGTCACCCCCTGGATTGCTGTTATTCTGCTACCTTTGCTCATGCTGGCATATGTGAACTCTTCCATCTCTTCTGCTGGAATCGTTCAATGAATCAGAGAGGATTTGTTGATTTCTTACTACATGTCCTCTGTCTTGGGGTTACAAAGACAAAAAGAATCCCCCAAAAATAATCAACTGAGAAAGAACAAACATTTTCTCAAGGAGCTTCTATTCAATTGGGAACAGAGAGAGAATGAAGGCAAAATGGCGATCAGAGGGATGACAGCAGGGATGAGGGGTTTCAGCAGGTGCAGATTGTCTTGCCTGAGAAGCATCTTCCCAGAAGCTGGAACTATTAACAAGTTTCTTCTGTCTCTACAATACCTTCCATCATCTTCCTGAATTCCTTCTTGGTTTCTCTACAGTTGAATCATCAGCAGCCACTTGCTACTTGTTACAATCTTCTGCAAGGTCATGGTGTGGTAAGGCTTGCAGTGTTTTCACCTCACTCCTGATGAACAGTCAAAGATATCAAGCACTAATTCAATTCTTGGGTACTAGATAAGTAATCATTTTCCTTTTATGGATGAGTCAACTGAAACTCAGAATTGAAAAGCTTTTCCTGTGGTCACAAAGCCAAAAAAAGTCAGCATAGACACTATACCTGAGGTCAGTCTTAACTTCAGATCAGTCATCTTGGAATCCTCTTTCTGCCCCTTTCTGCCACTATCGTATTGTGTGATCTTGGGCAAGTGACTGAGACCTGCCAAGATCTCAGTTTTCTCATGTGTCAAGTAAGGGCTTTGAACTAAATCCCCTTCCGGCTTGAAATGCTCCTTTCTTAGTGACTGATAGGAAGTTCCAGGGATAGAATTGTGGTTTTAGAGTAAAGAGGACCTTCGTCTCTTGCCATTTTCTCCAAGATGATTTCCTTTTGCAGTTGGGGTAGAATATTTCTCTCCCCTCTTTGCTTTTCTTTATTGTTTCATCCTAAACAATAAATAGCACTGTGCTGTTACTCCAGTGTGACTCTGGACAAGTCATTTAACTGCTCCCAACCTCAATTTCCTCATTTGTAGAATGGGGATGATAGTTGCCCTGGCCTTGAAGCTAAGGATGAGACTACAACAAGATCATTTGTGTAGAGCTTTGCAAACTTTATTACACTATATGAGTGCTAATTATTATTTTTATCCACTAACACATTTGGAAAGTGCTCTATACATGCCATTTAATTTAATCTTCACAACCTATTCTGTAAGACAGTTGCTACAAGTTTTATCCTCCCCATTTTCAAACAAGAAAGTAGAGGTTAGAGAGATGAAGCAATTGTTCCATGGTCAAACAGGGGGAGCCAGTGAATTCAGGGCCAGAATTTGCCCACATTGTCTTTTACTCCTGAACCAAACCATGTTTCATTTCCTTGTAGGAATCTGTGAATGCATCTCACCTGCTTTACTCAATGATCAATCCCCACTGGCCAAGGGGATACTTGTACTCCCCTGTGAGTTCTGTAGGGAAAAACAAAATCTTGCATGTAGTAGGTACCTTATCAGCATATTATGAATAAATAAATGAACTAATTATATACATTTATTCCACTGTAAGCAGGGCCATTGGGAAAGCCACATGAAAACATCATTTCAAATTGCCCAAGATTATACACAAGCTATCAATCCTGTTATAGTGATATCATTAAAAATAGACCAAAAACCCAGTTTATTTATATTTCAAACACTTTAGCCACCTAGGAAGGCCTAGAATAGGCTTGTCTTCCATCTGCAGAAACAAACTTGCTCTCAAAGACAATTACCCAGAAGGTAGAAAGGCAGGAAGATTGTAGTCTCATGGTGGAAGCTCAAATCCATGGGACAGACGTGTAACATCTCTCCATTTTTCTCAGCTCAGGCAGTCCCTCCAATCCTCAGAGAAAGTGGTTACTTGATAGCTTGGAATTTGTACCCTTTGCACTGCTCCTGCCTATGAACTAGTTACACTAGTATACACCTATCCCTCTCCTATCCTTCCCCCCAAAACCGCCCTCCAGAATAAGCTGGGGCATGTGCTCATTGATAACAATAGAGGCCACACTGTATGAGAAAACTCCAGAGTCCCAAGGAACAACAGTATTTAATGTTAGGCAAACAAACTTAGGTAAAGCTTCTTTGTATGCAGATCCTGCTTTGAGGAATAGTAGGGATTCCAGATTCAGAAAATTCTTCCCAATATATTGAGTTAGTGACATTTTTTCTGTTCTTCAAGAGAACCAAAATGACATCACTCTATTGGAGGCAGGGTATTCAGTGTGTCTGAGTGTGGCTGATCAGACTAATGGGAGCTCAGAAGGATCTAGCATAACTCTGAGCATCCATGTGCACATAAGGAATAGAGATGGCTCTAAATTTATGCATCTTGTGTTTTTTTAGAGCTGCAGAGAGCACAACACCTTCTTTGATGAGGGCATGCCATGCTGGATGGTCTTGTATCTGTGTCTTCCGTGTCTCACAATTTATTCCAAATTTCTTCAGAGAGAATTTGAGAATGCTTCCATATTGGCTCCTCTGACCTTTCTGTGGGTGCTTTCCTTGAGTGATTTCTCCAGGAAATACTTCTCTAGTTAAATGTACATTTGACATTTAAATAGTGTGGCTAGCCCATTGAAGTTACACTCTCTGAATAGTCTAAATAGTTTAGCTCAAGAAAGGACATCAATTTTCAGCCCCTTATCTGCCAGGTGATCTTCCTAGGACAGTTCGAATGAAAACTATTCTGTTTCCATGCCAGGAAACCTGGCAGATTATCCAGTTACAGGCATACAATAATAATATTAGCACATCAGTTCTGTAAACTTTCAGTTTGGAAGTGAACCTTATACTTCTTCTCTCACTGAGCTAGCTCTGGCAAAGCACATGTCAATGTCATCATCCAGGTCTACATCCTGAGAAGGTATAATGCAAAGGGAAAAGGACTTATCCATAGCTTTCAATATTTTTCCATATAATATAAACTTGTGGTTCCATGGTGATATGGCATTGTCTGGTGGAGCATCTCAATTTTCTCATTGTTAGTTGTTAGGCCAAAATTACACAAGCAGCAGAAAAAAATGATTCATACTTTTTTGGATCTCAACTTCAGAGGCTGCATTGAGTGTATAATCTGCAAACAAAACAAATCATATACCAACTCTCCCTCCACTTTAGTCTTGGCTTGTAGCTTTTTAAGTTTAATAATTTATTGTCAGTGTAGCAGCTGACCATGTTGCAATTTTCATCCTCATTGAGGACATTTGACAACATTCATGAAAATCATGATAAAAAAACCTGGGGACAAGCACATATAACCATGTTTCAATCCCTTGGTGACTGGATGAATGACGGAGCATCTTTCATCACCAGAAACTTTACACGTTTCCATATTGTCATGTAACTGATGTATAATATGGATAAACTATTCTGAGCAACCATATTTTACCATAATTTCCCCCAAGTCTTTATGATAAACAGTATTGAAGCCCGTGGTCATATCGATAATGTTGGGCACAGACCTCTGTTCTGCTCCTGTATATGTGTCTTGCATGTGCCTCTCTCATTAGATTATAAGCTCCTTGAGGCTCACAGGAAGCAAATGTTTTCCTTTCTTTGTAATCCTAGCTTTTACCCTAATGTTCACCTTATAGAAAGCATTTCACAAATACTTATTGCATATTGACTTCCTGGTTTCATTGTGAGAATGGACAGGTTGATTAGTAGAGGTGGTGTTGGAGTAAACATTTAGGAAGGGGAAAAGGTTTAGAGGCTGAAAGATTGGTCAAATGGAACCTTGGGGGTAATCCATTGCAACAGCCTAACTGCACAGACAAGCCGATTTAGCACCAAAGAAATTTAATGCTTTGTCTGACACACATGGATAGAAAACTATGGAGTCACAATTTGAACTCCTGGATCCTAGTTCTAATCCATTTTCTACCTCTTGATAATCATGTGACCTTAAAAAAAACCACTTAAAGTTGAAGACTCCATTCCTCTATCCATAAAATCAAGCTAGTCATTTGTGAGAAACAATTCATTTAGTCTCTTTTGCTATTCTACTCAGTATTAATCTATTTGAAAACAAAGTTCTGTATATAAGCCCCCAGAAGTGTGAGCTGCAGGTTCTAGGTTTACTTGCTAAATTATAGGGAACTAACTAGAAGCCCTCCACCCTTCTTTTTCCTTGTCATGGAGAACAAGCCTATTGAAGCAGAGGTGATTCAGCTACATAGGAAGTCCCCCCAAATGTTTTTTGTCTCTCTGGATTGATCCCTTGTTTAATAGGAGGAGGTGGCCATCTTATGACCGTTTATTTAGGCTACTGATTGTGATAGCTTGTACCATTTCCCCCTGCCCAATCTAAGAAGAAGCCTATCCATCTTGTGCAGAAATATTACTTCACCTAACTTGTGACTCTGCTGACATGCTTTGCTTATTTTTAGCTTACGCGTTACATGTCAATTAGTGAAATGATTCTGTATTTTGTATAGCTGTTCTTGAATGACTGGACATTTGACACTATAAAAATAGGGTCCTGAAAGGAGGAGACATCTCAGATCAAAAGGAATATTTGAGGTTTGATTCATTAGAGGGGCCCATGAACTCTTTTATAAAGTGCCATCGGCTCAGAGCTCTGCCTCTGTCTCATTTATTGCAGGTGGGATAATTTTAATTGCCACACAGTCTTGTGGGTTCCAGATCTTAATTCCAAGATTATTTCAAGTAGCAGAAAGAATAATGTATTTTAAAGCATTTAATAACCTATGAGTTTCTATGCAAATAGAAGGTCTTATTCTAATTAAGAGAACAAGCAAGATGTTTCCAGCTGGAAAATGTCCTGAGCTGAACCAATTTATTGTTACATTTTCTGGTAATGATTAATGTTGACCTGAAATAAATGCCAGCAACTTTGTGGGTGCTGAACAAATATGAATTTAATTGATGACAAAACTGGCTAGCATTTTCCAAATGCATTAGTTGGAAATTGGTAAGAATACTTTTCTGAAAACTTGGAGTGTAAACATTTTCTATTAGAAGCATCAGTTTTTAGATTTTCCATTTTTGTTGGTGGGTCTGTCTCACTTGAATTGAGATAGAATAGAATCCCTCTCTACCTTGATCCATAGCTATTCAAAATTGGTGGGGCTAAGAGAACAGGATTGATGAGCTTCACCTAACTCACAAAAGACATGCAGCCCTCCACAATATCCACAATAAATGACTTTTTAGCATGATTGGTTCTTGCCCAACATTATGTCCTGTGAGTTCAGTTTTCTCTATTTTATGATGTAATGTGATAAAGCAATTCATATTCTAACTCTGGACTCCAGAGAGTAAAGAGTCAGGAAAAAGAGTGAGGAGGGAGAGGTGACAAAAAAAAAAAAAGTGAATGGCTTGATGTGAGGAAAAATGAGCAATTAGGACCATTCTGACTGTCATGGGAAATGCAAGGCCCTTACTGAAGGTCCCCAAGCAAAGATTAATATGTGTTAATTGTGTCAGAGAGAGATTCTTAAAAATTGGGAGTATGTGCTTTACTGGAAGCTTTCAAGCCCCCTTCCAACTCAGAAGTTCTGAGATTTTGTAATTGTGTGAAGCATTAGAGTTTAACTTTAGCGGGAAAGTCCTGGCTGTGGGTATTCTATATTAAACACAATTATTATGTTGTGTTTCATTGACCCTCTTCTCTTACATGAAATGAAGAGAAATAAAAAACCGCAAAATAGAAGGATTATTTTTATCATTGTAGTAATACTGCCATTGTACAATATGCAAGTCATGTTTAGTGAAAGCTCTCGATGTTTTGATTTCAGTCACATAGTGTTTTTAAATATTTGTATAAAAAGAATAAAAGTTTTGCAATGAAGCAACATTCTAACTACCAATATATGCTAGTTGATGTCATTCCTTACAGCAGAAATAATACCTTCCCAAACAACTGTCAATCAATAACAGATTTAGAACTGAAAGGAGGTCATGACAGCCATCTAGTCTAACTGGAGGACAACTGAGAGCCAGAGACTAAAGTAACTCTCTTAGTGTTAGGTCACTAATAATTAGTAGAGCCCCAGTTTGATTTCAGGTCCTCTACCTCCAGTTCCATCACTCTTCCCACTGCACTGGAATGTCCCTTAAACAAAGCCCTTTGGTTGGGACTACCTCTCCCAAGCCTAGAATTTCTGTTCCTTTAGCTGTTCTTAATCATGAACATTTTTGGAGGTTTGGAGTCCCACTGCAGTCCCACAAATAGCTTTGAGATCCATGGAGGGAAAAGGCTCTAAATGAATGGATCAATGATTGGCTACTTGAAAAATCCTTAGATTTCCTGAGATAGCATGTGTGATAAATTTCAAAACAGCTTCTTGGTGATTTTCATTGTAAACACCATAGGAACTGAATCCAGGCCATCTTCTCCCATGAGTTCACTAAAATTCCCCCAAATGGCCACCACATTTAATACAAACGGCCCTACAAGTCTGACAGAAGAGCTATTTCTGGTGATTGAAAAGGGGCTTCATTGGGAAGCAATGACCATATTTCAACTTTGTGCCTTTAAATGATTTAGAGCTTTCTTTACTGATAGAAAGGACCCATCACATACATGGTACCTTGAAAAGACTAGCAATGAATTCTCCAGAATGATTATGTTTCTGTGACTGAGTTCCACAGAAATTCTGTCTTATACCCACCCATTCCTCCAAAATGCCAAGCCTGTCACCATATCCAACCCACTGTGTAAGTTCACAAGGAGATGGATGTCTTGACAATGCACTCTGACAGCATTGAGAGTTTATGCAGGAATAAACCTGATAAATGGACAATTCAGCTCTGTGTAAATGTATGCTGTCAATGTTCTTTTACTTGGAAAATCATTTGGTGTTAATGCCCAGGAAAAGAATAGATATTAAGTGCTCCTGAGTGTCAAGCAGAGAACTTGCCATTTGCCTCCCATGTTGCTGAATGGCACCCTCTCTATACCAATTAAGGAATGCCATGTACCTCCCCCTCCAACATTAGCTTCAAGATCCAGGACAGAGACGCCAACACATTTATTTTCTACTTAGCAGCCTCTGTTATTACCAGGCATCTTGCTTTTCTTCAGTTTTCCATTTTATGAGTCAACAGATGTTTCTGAGCCTGTGTACAAATGGAGAGGTTTTCAGATGAAAAGAAGAAAAAAAAAACATTTTTTTCCTCTATTCTTGGAGGCTGAGACAAAGAAGGAAATAGTGATTATCATCCTCTCCCAGAAGCTTCTTGGGTTGCCACTTAAAGCCAATAGTATCCTGTAATCATTTGACCAAAGAAAAAGATTTTTAAATGAAATATGATTGATGTTGACTTCATTATTCAAGCTGTGGTATAGTGGAAATACTGATCAATATTTACAGACTGCCTGGATGGCTGAATAGAGGACCAGATTTGAAGATGTGAACTTGAATCCTGCTCGTGCTTCTTCTTAGCTGGACAATACATGTTAGTGTCTCTTTTCTTTTCCTTTCTGTGTCTCTATGCTGTGTTTCCTTTTCTGTAACATAAGACACTTGAGATCTATCATCCTGAGATGATGTCACTTAATTTCTCTGAGCCTCAGTTTTCTTCTCTACAAAATTAGGGTAATAATGGTACTTAATCTCCCCAAGTTGTGAAGATCCAATGTTTCAATATATGCAGTGCTTTGCATACTATTAAGTACTATGCAAATGCTAAATATTGTTTTATTTGAACTCATTGAGAGCAACTGAAACAAGCTTTCTCAGTCAGTCAGTATGGGTGTATTAAATACTTCCTATACTCCAAGCACTCTTGTATAGAGGGATCATAGGAGCAGATTTACAGTGGAAGTGGATCTTGGAGATCACCGAGTTCAATGTTCTCCATTTAGAGATGAGAATATGAGACTGAGAGAGAAGTACCTTGTCCAGGATCACACTGACATGCTTGCTAAGTTGCTGAGGCCAAATCAAACAGGGATCATTCTGCTATTGAGTCCAGCACTACCCACTACAAGATTCTGCCTTTCCCAAGTTTCTCAAACATTTAAATGTATTTTATTTTTCCTTTTTGCATTTTGTCATGCTTCCAAATGAGGAGATGTTGGGACACGAGCAGCAGGAAAGGTGAGGATGGTTTGGTCTAATGATTATATATTGAGAAGCTCTCAGCTCTACATCCCTGAGCTGATTGCTGAAGAGTACAAAGCAAAAAAACCCTGGTCCTTGTGACTTGCAGTCCTACAAGTGGCCAAATCTAGGCTACATGTAACTATATTTCATGTTACCTTGTGATTAGTGCAAGGGGTTGCCCTAGACCAGAGGTAGCAATGTTGGCTTCCCTTTGGAAGGATGGAGGAAGATTTTCAGGAGAGGTTGACATTGGACTGGAGACCTAAAGAATGGTTATAATTTTATGACACAAGTGTTAGAGAAAAGAGAGAAATAGAGTCTATGCACAGAAGCCAGTGGGAGCAGAGACGAAAGGCGGGGACCAATTCAAAACAAAATATAATGCTGGAGAAATTGAGGCAAGACAGAGATTAGGTATTAAATATTTTAATAGTGGAGAATTTGGGTTAGCAATCGAACAGGACTCATATCAGACGACCCCTAGCCGAGCATCAAGGGATTAATTCCAGAGACTTTTATAGGGCTTCAGCTATCAGGAAAACAAAGGTGCGGGGGAGGGGGCAGAACACTGGGTGAGTGGACGAGCTATAATTTCAGGAAATTATGTTCTGACAGATTGGGGGTCAAGAAGGTTGGGAGCAGGAGACAGAGGGTCTAGGACAGGAGATAGTGAGCAATACCCAGACATTTGAAATAAGCCACCTGGAGTTTTATGACTCTTTATAATGTGAGAGTGGCCAGAGCTTAATGGAGTAAGGAAGGGGGAATGGTCATAATAATTTTATTTAGGGCATAGCAGGGAAATTGAGGTAGGGAAATTGAAGCATTACATTCCATACTGTTTCTAGTGGGTATTCAAATCATTGAATTATCTTGGAGGGTCTCAGCACCAGGATTGTGATCAATCCTACCTGGAGCATATAAGTCAAAATAAAATTAGAAAAGGTGCAAGGATCTATGGTGAGGCAAGTCTCTCCCTGATAACCCCAGAGTTGTTAGCAGCATCCCTGGTTTAGGGCGGCACAGAGGCCTCCCCATTGCAAGCATGCCAGGTCCTCTGCAGTTCTGGAGCAGCATCTCAGCCAGGAAATCCAGTTTGAGATGGACAGTTCAATGTGAGTCAGGTCTGCAGTCATTTGGGCACTTAACTGAGCCTCTGATTGCAGAGGGAGCAGCAGTGCTCAAGGCTATTGTGCTAGCCCTTTTAGGAGGGGCACTGCACAGCTGTCTACGGGATTCCAAAGGGGAAAGGTGGGATCTGATATGGCTCTGTCCCTCCCCTAGAAGAATAGGCAGCCTAAGGAACACCACTACTACAATACAGAAAGGATCTGGATTTCTGAGCAGAGTGTGGGAGCGTGCACATTTTAGTCAGATCCTCACCAAACCCTGAACCTTCTGGGGCCTGATACCAAACTGCAAAGTCCTTCAAGGATGCTGAAATACTAATTAAGGAATTAGGGTTATGGGACTGGAGGAACAGATCAGAAAGATTCATGGAGGCAATCACAAGACAGGTGCCTATACCTTGGAACAATTCCAAAGATGATTTCTGGTTGTTCCCAACAATAAGTGATCAGAAAATTGTCCCAGAAACTGAGTCTGCTAGGGCAAGTCCATGGGAATGAGGGGGTTCAAAGTTAAAGCAGAGCCAGCAATCATAGCCCAGCTATGAATTACTTTTAAAATGAATGTACAAATAATAAACCAAGCAAGGAGTAAAGATGAAAAAGGACTGCTGGGAGGGCTTCCAATTTGAACTGGTGGGTTAGAAGGAGGCAGTAATGCCTGGGGCAAAGGGACCCTAGGCGAGTTGTTTCATGAAAGCATTTTTTCCCATTCTTTCAAGTGCCTCTTTTTTTTTTTTTTTTTTTTTTTGAAAATTCACCAGCTTTCCTGGTCCCTTATCTCTTATTCTTTCCTTTTATTTTATCACAGAAATCATCCTAGGGGGAGTAAATCGGCTCCAACTGTCAAGTAACCATCTCACATACAAGTCCTGAAAATGAATTAAAGTTCCTATACATAACATTCTAGTATAGTAGGGATTTTCCACTGTGGAACTTATCTAGAAATCTCTGAAGGGAAGAAATGTTCTGAAGAGAACATTATGTTCAATTAGAGAATACAGATACCTACTATAAGCATCCTTTTCAACAACAGTTACCCAAATTTTAACCCAACATTTTTCATCCAAAATCCTAAATACATTGCAATGGGGGACCCAGTCAGAACCAGTTCCAATTCCTCTGAAATCAATAGGGCTCAAAGTCCATTAAGGGTGATGGTCTCATCTTCTTAAACTGCTTCCTGCGGCCTACATGGGCTCAGTGCTGAATCCTATTCCAGGGAGGGGATGTGGTGTGGAGTGCTGGAAGTGTCCAGTGGGCTGATCTAGGTCCCAGAAGCAGTTCAGTACATCTGGAACCTGACCAAAATCTAGAACAGAAAGCAAATCTAACAAAGATTAGAACAATCTGAGACAGAGACTGGTCCACAAGGACTACTACAAAATGTGGAAAGGCCAGTATAGACTGGCCAGCAGCTTCCCATACAAGGAGCCATGTTTGTCCCACGGGGCAGACACGTGCTAAAGCTGTGTCAGCTGTAATCCCAATAAACAAAACAGCAGTTTGGTCTCACAGACAACTGTGTCAATTGTCCTTTCATTATTTTAGAAATCTTTAAAGACCTGAATACCTACAGGCACACATATATCTAGGCCCTGGGTAAATACTCACTTGTCTAAGTATTCAGGATATAAAGATTATCTATAATTAGATTGGAAACAGTAAGTTATAACATAATTGAATTGTATTAGTGGTTTATATTGACTATTTGCTCTATCAAAGAAATAGCCAGATGAAGAAAAAGCAGGGCCATGGCTATAACATAAAACAATCAGTCAAAACTGATACTTCAGCACATACATGACACAGGATAAAATAACCTTAACTCAATTTTACTTCAAGCAATTATACCACTAACTTTCAGATGGTGGAGCTTTAAAACTCCCAAATAATATTAGCTACAGGCCCAAGAAATTTTACCTCCAATGACAAATCTCATTAATCAAAGCTTCAGATAAATCCTAAACGGGTATTGCCATGACCTTCTATTGATAACATTAAAAGATTTGTCCCAGAAAATTCACAGCTTATCTTTCATATCTAAGTAGATAGCTCATAAGGTCAACATTACAGAAATCATTTTGCTTTTGCTTTTAAAATACTCAGTACATAGAAGAATTCTAAATTATGTATTGCCCATAACAAAAACATGTTCAAAGAGACAAAGGCAAAAGCTATTATTCTCACAGCTCCTTTAAATCATAACTTTAAGATGATTCAAAACAATCAATTAAAAATCATACAGAATATCCTTATTTCACATAAAAGAACATTTCAGAATTGACATTAATACTTTCTTCATCCTTAAAAATATTAATTAAACCTTTGAAAATAACCTTATCAAATTATAGATCACATTTGTTATTATATTCCTTAAACAAGGAGACCATTATGCACCTAAATAAACAAACATTCACTAATTAATACGATGTAAAGGTAGGCTGTTCCTTTAAACAATAAAATGCTCTCTGCAGCAGAGAGCCACTGAATTTGTTTTTACTTCTTTAAAAAAACAAAAGCAAAAACAAACAAAACAAACAAAAAATAGCCACAATCTAGGGTGGGGGTGGAAGGTGAATTAAATTTTCACTTTTGAAGCCAAAAGATCCCTTTCTTTTTCTCCCTCTCCCACTCTACTTCTCTTTATAATAAAATTTTAGGGTGCCAAATTCTTCTCAGGATTTAGCCAACCAATGTTTTCTTTCTCCAGACAAATGGCGAGTTCCTTCCATTAAAAGACCTGCCTCTTTCTGTCCAACTTGACTCCTCTCCCCTTTTCCAACCTGCTTTCTCCCTCTCTCTTTCTCTTCATTACAACATGCTTTTTCCCTCTCTCTCTCTCTCTCCTCTCGATTTTGTCTCTTCCTGATGCTGTCTCTCCCCTTCTCCACCAAACTATTTTTATCTTCCTTTCCAATGAGTCCCCATCTCTTTTTTTTTCTCCTTTCCTTAGTTTTATTTTCCTTCAAAAAATCTAAGATTCACAATATAGTTAACATCTAAATAACTCCACAAAGCTAAACTCATGTTCAAAAGAGCTGGCAAAATTTTAAAGCATAAAGTTTACAAATTACCCAATGTATGTTTTAGAAGGTGACATACCTAATCTAATTAGGGGTTATGTGAACTCTTCAGGTAAGTTATTAGGACTTTGTTTTAACAATCTATTTTTAAATTGAATCAGATCAAATACAGCTTTAATTTTTTTTTTTGTCTTTCATTAATGATGGTTCAATATTCAAACAAATCCCCAAGATCTTATACCCAGAATAAACAGATATAACATGCATAAAGCAATAGTAATTATCTCCCACAATTTCCAAATCATAATACCACTTTAAATAAAAACTAAGCTCCCAAAATTCAATAGACCAATAAATCATATCCTTTTTTTCCCACTTAAGGAAATTTCCTAAATTCTAATTAAATATTGCAGACAAACTGTTGCCATTTGGTTGTGTGTTTATGTATGTATATATACATATACATAACACACATATATATGTATACATATGCATATATATATATATATATACATCCCTATACACACACATACACATATACATAGATACACAATACATATATACACACACACACACACACACACACACACATATATATATATTTAATTGACTCTCAGAAGTTTGACTAGATAAGGAGGCTATTCCTTTGCCAGAGGGTTTTTAGTTGTTGTTGTTGTTGTTTTTGTTGTTTTTTGTTTTTCTCTTCAAAGCAATTGACATTAGCTTCTTTTGTTCTTTCTCTTACCTCCCCCATTTGGAGCTGCAAGTCGATTCAGATAAGGTTTTATTGCCCCCACCTTTTTTTTTTTTTTTCTAACAGACTTTTAAAAAGACTGCTTTTCTGCCAGATTTTAAAAGCAGCCAGGCTTTCTCTGGTTTTTCTTTCTTTCATAATTAGTGCAAACAGGTTACAGTTAAGTTCAATAAGAAGTTAATACTCTCAAGCATTTTGTTTTATGTTAAGCACCTTTGTAATATTGGAATGACCAATTGCCAAATTCCTCAATCATTGTTCTTAAAACTTAAATAGAACTCCTTAAATCAACGCAACAGATAGACAAGTCACAAACACAGACCACACAGACATAATATTTAACAAATTCAAACTGGTATGTCAGGAGTGCCATGAGAGGAGCATTCAGGTCGACAGTCTTTCCCCGAAACCCAAATTGAGCCTTTTGAATAAACTTCCAAACTCCAGTCTTGGGGGTTCTTTGCCTTCACAGAGAGTGCCCAGATGTAAAAACAAAATACCCAAAACCAAATTGTGCCTAATGGCACCCAAATTTGTGGCCAAAGGCACCCAGACCGGATAGTGCTACATGGTGTCCCATTGGCACTTCCCAGAATTGTACGGCTCTTGCTCAACTATATCTGGGGACCCAAAGTAATAGCACCCAAAGAGAATAGAAAACTCAAACAAGGTTCTCCAGTGTATCTGAATAGTGATGCCAGTGCTGAGTCTTTGCTGCAGCTGGAACCGGTCTCTCCATGGGATTCTGGAAGAACCCAGATGCCAGCTTCCCTAAAAGAGTCCAAGACCAGTCTTCTCTTCTTTAATCTCTAATCTTGCTCTCAGAACTCATCTCACTGGGGCCTCCAAAAAGGTAATGACAGAGAAACTGAGGCAAAACAGAGATTAGATTTTTAATATTTTAATAGTGGAGAATTTGGGATAGTGATTGAACAGGACTCATGTCCAAAATATGTCTGACCCCTAGCTGGCTGAATGGGACTCGTATCTCAAAGTATCCATCACTGAGGGATTAATTCCAGAGACTTTTATAGGGCTTCAGCTATCAGGGAAACAAAAGTAGGGGAGGGAGGGGCAGAATACTGGATGAGTGGACAAGCCATAATTCCAGGAAAGGATCATAACTTAGTTCTAACAGGTTGGGGGTCAAGAAGGTCGGGGGCAGGAGACAATGAGTCTAGGGCAAAAGATAGTGAACAATGTCCAAACATTTCAGATAAGACATCTGGAGTTTAATTCCTCTTTGTAATGTGAGAGTAGTCAGAGCTTAATCTCATAAGGAAGGGGGAGGGTGAACATAATAATTTCGTTCATGTCATAGCATAATAATTCAGGGAAACTGAGGCAGGGAAACTGATACATTATATTAAGAATAACACATTTCTCTAATCATTGAAAGTCCCTTCCAAGTCTTAAATGAAGCAGGTAAGAATTATTGTGCCCATTTTTAAAATGAAAGAAACTGAATTTTGTACCTTGTTCAGGTTAACAAATCTTATTTATATCACAGGTCATTCTTTTTCAAGTCCAGCACTCTGTATTGTATGCTACAGTCTTACAACTAGCTACTTGAAAAATACATCAATTTCTTAAGGAAAACTATAGGATGAGCCAGGAAGAAGGAAAACACATTTAATGTGGTTGCAAAAGACAACAAGAAAGCCAGGTGGTGCAGTGGATTGAACACAGGGCTTGGAGTCAGAAAGACCCGAGTTCAAATCTGCCCTCAGATACAAGCTTTGTAACCCTGGAAAAGTTATTTAAACCTGTTTGCCTCAGTTTCCTTATCTATAAAATGAGCGGGAGAAGGAAATGGTGCAAACCATTACAGAAGCTTTGCCAAGAAAACCCCAAAGAGAGTCATAAAGAGGCAGATGTGACTGAAAAAACAACAACAAAAGACAACGGTAGGAAGCAGTTCAATTAGGCAAGACCATGGTTAGGAGAGGAAGAAATCTGGTGAAATTTTAGAGATTGAAACAAGATTGTGGAAGGCCTTGAATGTCAAAGGAGGTATTCATTCATTCAACGATCATTTTTAAATGCTTTCCACCATCATTTTCAACACGATTGGTCGTCTTCATCCGATAACTGAGATTCCTACAAGATGTGAGCATCCCCTGATCTGGGGCATGTCTCCTCTTTGGAAATAGTAAAAGGTAGAATCCTTCCAGAACCTCCATTTAAAGATGAACAGGGCAGCTATCCCATCATTTCTCACCTGGCTGTAAGACTTCATCATTCCCTGTCAAGTATAGAGATCCACTACCCCAACTTCTTCCTTGAAGAAGTTTTTTGCCTCTATATCTCTGTTTCTATGGATATCTATTTGACTATGTATCTGTTTATCTGTCTATCTATCTATCATCTATCTCTCTCCCTTATCAATCTATTAATCATCTCTATCTATATAATACATATGCACACATATATGATGTGTATGTGTGTATGTGTAATTTCCCAGGGCATATAGTAGACAAATATTGAATAATTGACTGTCATGTTGGGCAGAAAGAATTCAAAATCAAAAATCAATTAATCCTCATTTAAGGAACTTATGCTGAAGAGAAATGATATGAAGAAAGATAAATAAATATAAAGTACATGTGAACATTGTGTTTTTCCTATTTCCTCATCACCTTTTCTGAGTCCAGAACAACAATCAAATTAACACCAGTATTGCTTCTAGAAGAAAAAAAAAAAAAACAACCCAAAAAACACCTCAGAAAAATCTCCTTGGGCTTTACTTACTGTCCCTGTAACTTTCCTAACTGAAGATTCCTCCCCTGGGAGAGAAGGTGATTTTAGAGCAGGGCATGTGTTTAATGTCTTCCCTGAAAACCGAAACACCATTATCAATGTTTTATTTTATTTTTAAAGGATTTCCTGAACACATTAAAAAAATTTAACCTTGAAGTCTACAAAAATATTACTGGGCTCACATAGTCTTTTCTCTGCCTTACAGGAATAATCTTTTTATTCCCCAATTCAAATCTTTCTCTTTTGGTGCAATCTGTCCACTTCCCTCAAACCATCCCCTACACACACACACACACACACACACACACACACACACACACACACACCAGCTGCATGCTACTCTTGGAAAAGTTTAATTTGTATTTCTTTTGCATGTGTTTATAGGTACTCCAGTTGTCTCTTCCCCAAAAAATGTCAACTCCTTGAGGGCAGGGGCCGTTTCATTCTATCTTTTTATCACTACACAGGGCACATTACCTAACATATAGTAGACCTTTAATAAGCATTAGTTGATTGGTTGATATATTTGACCTCATCTGTGTGGATGGAAGATGGGTCAAATGCCCCTGACATTATTAATGAGAATAGGGTATGGCTGCAAAATTGTCCCTATCCTATAAAGACCCATTTTTCCTCCTTTCTGTAAAAAGGTTCATAAGCCTGCTGGTCTTATGCACTTATTGCTATCTTTCTTTCCCTTTTAAATGTTTTTCTTTCCCTCTAATTTCTTTTCCTCACTTTCTTTCTTTCTTTCTACAAAATATGTTTATCATCTTGTGATAATCAGCCTTCAAGAAGGGATTGGAGCTGTCCAGGGGAAGGAGAGGAGAGGTTGATGGATAGAAATGAGAGCAGGGCATTCTACTTTGGGAATAGAATAAGTAGAATAGAAGAATGGGGATGTTGGAGCAGAGGAATTAGAAGCCATGTGAGAGATGAGCCTGATGGATGCTGAAAACCTCCTTTGAGAGCTAGAAAGAAGGGTGAGAGATAAATTCATTTCATTATAAGGAATTTGGCTTGTTTTCAGCTTTTGGGGTGAACGGACTCCAAGGACAGCTTAATGGTCCAAGAGGAAACTGAAGGGATACAACTTAGCATTTTTTATACTTTATTTCCTTTATGTTCGGAATGAATCCTTTTGTATTCAAGGTACAAAGGCTGACTTGACTGGCTATCTAAAAGACTGATTGATGAGGGGGAAAGGTGGAGGGAGGACATTTTATGGACATTCCAAATGACCGCTTTCTCTCTTTTTTAAATGATTTAAAACATTGAAAAACACATGGGATATTGTCAAATTTTTTGCCTCTAATAGACTCTCCAGAGCTTCTAGTGGATGGATGATAAAACACACTAGAATCTTCTAGAGGATTCTCTAACCAGTCACTAAAATTGGACCCAATGATATGGAAAATAAACCACCAGATCCCCTCACTTCCCCAGTCTTTGAACCTTTCTTTTTATTGGGAACAGAACATTGGGTTTGGAATATGTGTGATCCTATAATTACATATTGTATGACAATATTCTATGTTTTTTTTCCCATTCCTCTATACTCAGTCCAAGTGATCATTTTATTATTTCTGCTGCTACATGTTTTTTCATAAAGACAAAGATTATCTTAGCTTGTCTAGCCCCTCTCTTCTTTTCATAATTAGACCCTCTCTATATATCCAATGGATCCTTATTAGAGAAGTTTAATAATTGTCACTTCACATGGAGAAGAAGGATGTGGGGAAAGCCTGAGGGACCTTGCTAGTGTTCTTCTCTCTATGGGTGAAGCAGGGGGACATTTGTAGAGAGATGATCCATTAAAGATGATAGCTTTCTTGAACCTTCATATGTTCTGTTTAATAGCAGATCCATCTGTTATTTTATTGTCCAAATTTCTATCTAATTGAATATAGAGAGGCTCAACTCACCTGAATGGCCAAGGGAAGTGTGTTTTTGTTGATAGCCACAACTAAAAAGTATAGATGACATCATATACCGATTTTGATGCATGTTAACCTTTCATTAAATTTCATGTATTCATCCTTGAAGAATGAATGAATCCAGGAATGCACATATAGCCAAGGGAACATTTATTAATCAACTAATATGTGCCAGGTTTTATGTTATGAGCTGGTGAACAAATATAAAAATGAGGCAATTCCTCCTTTCAGAGCTTTTATATTTTAATAAAAGGAGACAACACACATAGGGGAATAATGGTCAGAGAAGAGAGTTGGGAGCAGAGGTTGAAAAGAGCCATAATAGACATCACTGATACAAACTTTAGAGAAGGTAAGATGGAAGTCATAAGACTTGGGAAGTAGAAAGTGGGAGGTTATCTTGTAAAACATATTTACTAATTCAAGGCTATCTTTTGGTCACTTATCTGACACTAAAAAGAACATAAGATTGCGAGAAGTTAAAGGATTGAGAGTCTTCTTATAATTAAACAAATTAAGTCAGTTGGGAAACAAAACATTTGATGGGAAAAGCCCAGGCTGACTGTGTTGTTATAAGTGCTCTCCATCTGTGCTCCCATGGCTGAAGGGAGGAAGCTGTGGCTTCACAAATCCAGACATCTGCACAGGAAAGGAAAAATTCTGTTGAACGTATGCTGTTCTACAAAAGGAGATATTTGGCATCCATGGAGGAAAGGTGTGTACAGAATTAAACCAGGATTGTCAGATTTGTCATCTAAGCTTCTTGAGGGCCTGAAGTTGTTCACTTTTTTTAGTTACCTAGCTTCTAATATGATATCTAACATGTAGTAGGAGCTGAGTAGGAGCTGAATTACTGCCTGACAAAAAGTAAACTGATATTTAATCAGGATGTGCTTTGAACCTAAATATAAGATTTTTTTTCTCTCTGTCTCTTACTCTCTGTTTTTGTGTCTCTCTGTTTCTGTTTCTCTATCTGTCTCTCTCTGTGTATGTCTTTGTCTCTCTGTCTCTTTCTCAATTTCTCTCTGTCTGTCTCTGTTTCTGTCTCTGCCTGTCTGTGTGTATCTTTGTCTCTCTGTCTCTGTCTCTCTCTTTGTTTATATCTGTCTCGGTTTCTGTCTCTGTTTCAGTCCCTGTCTCTGTCTTTCTTTCTCATTTTCTTCTTGGATTGGAAGTAGAAATTACTTTGGATCCATAAATGAATATAAAATGATTCAATCTCATATATATCTGTTTCAGTGAATCCATGGTCCAGTTCCAGGTTTTTCCAGGAAGGTGCTTCAGAAATCCTATTCCATTCTGCAGCTGCAGAAGCTTTGACTGTTGCTAACTGGGGCCACTTAATCTTTTCATTTTCTTCTTAGTTGTCAATTGAGAGTATACTATAGGTATGTAGGGAAATTTGTGTCATGCAAGGACTGGGCTGTCACTTCTGGCCATCTGTTCATCTTAGACACATCATCTAATCCTCAATTTTTTCTAACCCAGGACTTCTCACAATGCCCCAAGATCCCATATGCTTTCTTCACAAAGATACAAGATTTTCAGGCTATGAGGGAAGTTTAATAATTGCCACTTCACATGGAGAAAAAGGATATGGGGAAAGACTGAGGGACCTTGCTAATGTCCTTCCCTCTATGGGTGAAGCAGGAGGACACTTGTAGAGAGATGATCCATTAGGGATGGTAGCTTTCTTGAACCTTCATATGTCCTGCTTAATAACAGATTCATCTGTCAAGACAAAATATGAAATGAATGATACTGAGGATTATGAAAGACTTAAGAGAAGGAGGATTCAGACCCTGAGCTGCTTAGATTATAATAGAGTTGGAAAGATATCACTCATAGGTACAAAAGGATAACTAATAAGGTAATCCAGTCTGTGGTTTGGAACATGGCACAGATTAGAGGTAATGTGAAATAGAAGAAAGGTCATTGACTTTGCACATGGAAAATATGATACTGAATCCTGCCTCTGCTACTCACTCCTTGAATATTCTCCTTCAACCTGGGCTCTGTTATCATGTAATGTGAATTTGGGATTAGGGCTGGTGAGGTCTCTCTGAACTCTATGATCCTGCAAATTCCAGAAGGAGGAAACAGACAGTATATCCTGAGGAGAAGAAAGAGTTGGAATAGTGTGATATCATGATATTCTACCTCCTTAAGCAATCCACAATCCAATCAATTTGGCCAACTTGACTTCTAGCTCCCATGTCTATGCTTTTGAATACCCTTTGCCCAATATAACTGGAATGGACACCATGCTCAGCTCGACCTCTGAACATCCTTAATATCTTTCAAAATTCCCCCCAATTGCCTATAAGAAACCTTCTTAATTTTGTGCAAGAAATTATTGTTCTCCTTTCACAAATTTAAACTTCCATTTGTTTTCCTGTTAAATTTTTTTAACTTTGTTTTTGTTTTAATTTTATCTTTTTTTTTTTAATTTTTAGGATCAAACACAGGGTGTGGCATATTGTTTATGTCTAATACATTCTTGTTCAAGTAAACTGTATTGGACATTCATTCATTTGGTTATTCATTCAAATACATTTTATTAAGCCCCAATTATGTCCTGGATATTGTTCCAAGTGCTAAAAATGATTTGTTTCGAAAGATCATGTTTTTACTTTCAGATCAATTAACAAGACTTTTTAAAAAATACCTATGACATTTCTAACATGGTAATATATATGGGAGATATAAAGCAAAACTAAAATACTCCTTGTTCTCAAGAAGCCTGCATAATTCACAATACTATTCCTTCCTTTGTTTACAGATTCATCCACATCCATCCATCCATTGATCCATCGATAAATATTTCTTAAGAATCAAAATGGTATAGTCCCTGACCTTAAGGAGTTTGCATTCTATTTGTGAGGGACTCATATGGATTGATGAGATAAATAAAAGCAAAATGGAAAGTTCTATATCAAAATCTCCCACAATACAAGAGCCAAATGAATGTTTTATAACTGTGATTTATAACTGTGATATGCCACCTAGAACAAATCTTTTATTTTAAACCATCACCTATAATGAGCAATGGGAAAATGGGAAGACAGATGGGAGTAAAGACAAACCCCCAGTGGCAGATCAAGGAGTGCTCTCTAGTTCCTTAGACCTTCCTGAGCTTTATCACTCCCCCTTTCCTTTCTTTGATTCCTTTTCTTTTTCCCTCTGAGCTCTCATACTTTCAGATTTTTGTCATCCCTCCTTCAGTTGCCTAAGCCTTTTCTGATGATTTCTAGAATGGGCCTTTCCTTTTTCAGTATCCACTGTATCACCTGTGCTTCTCATCATGATGAAGTAGGGCTTCAGCCTGCCAATATGCTTCAGCAGTGAGCCCTTAGTCAGGACATTCCTACCTCCCTAAGCCTTAATCTCAATACCCTCTGCAAAAGAACCTGAAGTCAGGAGTGTATTCAGATGAGTTTAGGGCCACACTGCTAGCAATTTCAGTCCTTTGGTCAGTGCATTGGCAGCTGCCAGTGTTGCCAGCTCAGCTTTGGCAAGTGTGTAAAGAATAAGCCAGTGGAATTCTGGAAAGAGCTGTGAATTAGTATTTTGCATATTTACCCAGAAGGATGTCAGTACAGCTGGGACTCTGTTCACAGAACAGACTGCTGGTGACCTTGTTCCTCAACTAAGCTTATAGCTAGAATTTAATAGAAAAAGGAGAGAGCAAGAGCGGGGGGGGGGGGGGGGGGGAAAGAAGAGGGGAAGGGGGGAAGGAGGAAAGAAAAGAGAGAGAGAGAGAGAGAGAGAGATGAAAAATGAAAAATCCTTATCCTTATGATTTTTTTTTTCATGAGTAGCACTGTATTTGGGAAGTCAATCTTCTGGATAAAATTCAAATTAAGCAGATAATTATTGGACTCCAGGCTCAATTTTAGCTGTTAAGGAAGCAGAATATTTTTCCCCTCTTAGAAGGTATGCTGCTTTCGTCTTCTTTTCCAAGGTTTTCAGCTGCCATACTCTGAGATGCAGTAAACAACAGGAAAAATCAATCAATTGATCAATCAAGTAACAAACACTTATTAAGGGAGTATTCTGTGTCAAGCACTGTGCTAAGTGATGACAATAAAAAGACAAAGAGGAGATTGCATTTATCCTCAGAAAGTTCACAGTCCAGTGGAGAAGAAGACATTATGTTCATGCATATATGTATATGATATAAATCCAAGGCATCTGGGGGGGGGTTCAGACAGGACCACTGCCTGCCAAATAGGGATGGCTTTCTGGATAAAGTGAATCTTCAGCAGAATTCAGAAGGAAACAAGGACTTCTAAGAAACATGGCCATAGGGAAAGGGAGAAGGCATATCAAGCATAGATCAGAATGAGTACAAAGACCCAGAGGTAGGAGATGGAATATCATACTGGAGGATCAGGGAGAAGGCCAGTCTGAATTGGACTCTAAATTTTGATTAGGAAGAAAGAAGAATAAGGAAGGAAAATGAGATTTGGACCACATCATGGAGGACTTGAAAAGCCAAACAGAGGAGGTGATTATCATTAACAACAATAAATGACATTTATATGAAGCTTTAATCGTTACAAAATCCTTTATGAGTCTTATTTCATTGGTCCTCACTTTGCTAGAAGAAATCTCCTGCCCATGCAGGTAACACTTCCAATTCCTACTGTGACCTACCAATTCCCACTTTTTGGAAGGAGGAGGAGGAGTCTCTTCTAATCATTTGACCATGTGCCTTCCATCTCAGTCTTGTGCCTTTTTTATTAGTTGTGGGGTACCCTTTACTCTAACATTCTCACACTTGGTCAAGCACTTCACATCCTAGTGATTCTGAATCTAGGTAAGTCGTCATAGAAACCCCATTCCCCTCTCCTGCTCACAATTCTTTATTGTATATTCAAGTCCAACTGACTGTATGATCCCAAGATTGATTCTTGTTATCCCAAACAATTTCAAAAAAAACAAAAGCAGAACAGATTTCTTAAGTTTTGATCTTCATTAAATAAGAGAATTTCTTTATCATCCAGGAACTCCCTACATGGTTGGAATCAGAGGTGTAGTCTGATCCCATTCATTTCTCATAGAGGGTTTATAATCTGTATCTGTGGAAGGATTATACATCAAAAAGAATCTATACATCTTTAATGCACAACACCTCGAAGACAACTTCTCTATCTTGATCCAATGACCTAATCTTTTCTAGGGCTTAACAACCCACTCATTGCCAGAGAACTCTTTCTGATGTTTATTCTAGGACTCCCAACTCTCATTTAATACTATTTCCCACTGTGCTGGCCAGATGGAGAACATCTGGTTATCATTTCCTATGCTGTGACTCCTCAGACAGCAGCTTGATCTTCAAGGGAGAAGGACAACAAGCAATCTTTGAGCATGGACTTCAGATATAGTGCCAGAGCCTGCATGGGGTGGTGAGTAGTTTTGGAATGATAGAGTCAAGAGGAAGCTACACTGAGAAATTTCTTGAGCTAAGTTTTCTATGATGAAGTACTTAGACTTTGAAGAAGCAGTGCAGAAGGAAACCAAGGAAGCACATATCTATTGAACAGATGGTTTCAGGGTATATGAGCTAATTCCATTAATATTAAATTCATAAGGATAATAAAAGAAATATGGAGTTGAGAGGAAGTATAATTTTTCTTTTGGTTAAAAAGAAGTTTGGGAAGGAGAAAAATCAAGTAGGAGGGAAAGGACAAAACTTCTGTCTTAATAAAAGAAGATTCAGCTCAATCAATCAAAAGAGGAAAAAGGGTTTAATAAGTGCTAAATCAATTTTAGAATCAGTCAATGAGTAAATAAACATTTATTAAGCACATTCTACATGGCAGGAAATAGATTGGTATACAAAAAAAGAGGCAAAAGGCAGTTTCTGCCCTCAAGGAATTTATAATCTAATGGTGGAGATAACATGCAAACAAATATATACAGAGTAAGCTATAGACAGGATAAAGAAAAGACAATTAATAGAGATTGGAATATGCTTCTAGTAAAAGGTAGGTAGGATATTTGTTGGAACTTGAAGGAACCATGTAAGTCTTACCCCAGTAAGTAAAGATGAGGAGAAAGAGTAATTCATGCTTGAGAAAATGCCTGGGAAAAAAATCTGTCAGAACAGCAAGGAGGCTAATGTCATTGAGGAACAAAGCGCTTTGATGATAAAATGATGGATAAATACATTGATGATAAATAAAGACAAATGACATCTTTTTTTTTTTCCCCAGGCAGTGCACCATCTAGTTGCCTTCCAAATGACACCATTTAAGAAATGTGTGTTCAGAGTCCTTTATCAGGACTGTTGTTGGGTTAGTTCAGAGTCCTTGACAGTACTGGTAGATAGAGTTAGTAAAAAAAAGATGTTTGAAAGAAAACTGACCCTTCTTTTTAGTGAGGGAAAAGCAGCAGTGAATCTTTCCACTAAACCTATTAAGAGTTTTGTAAACTTCAGAAGGTGAAAAGATCTGGAGTTCTCATTCATTTTACTTCCAGGATCTCTGGAAGAACAATATTTGATGGCAATATCAGTATCTGAATTTCAGAGATAAATTGAGAACAAACTAGATAAAAGGAGCAGTATCATTTTCCAGATTGCAAGAACTATTAACTGGAAATTGTGCATCAAGACTCAGAGCCATCAGAGTTCTCTCTAAGAGGGACTTGATAAAGATTTTGTGAAAGGAGAAAACAATTTCCAGAAATAAGGATCTAAAAATTACCTGTTTGAGACATATATGTCTTACTAACTGGAATTAAAATTTGAATCCACTCTTTAAAAGAACATAGCATATCCATAGCATCTTTTTAGTGGGTGTTTTTTTTTTTTTGAAACAACTGTCACTATTATACATGCTTTAAAAATATCTCTTTTGCAAAAACTTATTAAGTCTCATTGATAGTCAACTGGAAACTTATGAGTAGAGGTTCATGAATGCTAGAAAGAAGAATCCTCCACCCCCTGCCCTCGAATCATAAGAATCATAAGAATAATCATATTTAACCATCTTCTGGGTTTCAGTCTGACAACATAAATTTGTTAGGAAAGTAGTCCTGCAATGGATGTCACCTTAGGTTTTCATTAAATGTAACTATACATTGACTTTCATATATTTTTTTTTTTAATGTTAGAGCTGGAAAACTCTTGAAGGATATTTTTTTCTCTCTCAATTCCTTCATCTTACAAATAAGAAAACTGTACTTAGAAGTATAATGCTCATCTTTCTCCATATTCACTCCCATTTCAACTCTATCTGGTAGGTTTTAAACAATTCTAAGAGCCATGTTTTATTAAGGCCATTGATAAATTGGAGAGTATGCAGAGAACGATGATGAGTATGGTGAATGTTGAAGGTAAAAGAGTCAGCAAAAGTTGTGCACTTCATCTGGAATAAATATTAGACCTTTCACATTTGTAGTGATATATGTGCCAAGGGATATTGTCTACCTGGCATATTAGTTACAAAGTAACCTAGTTTTTGAATTCCACTACAGAAAAATGAGTATTCTCTCTGGTTTTTTTGTGGCAATTGCCCAGGTGGTTCTGGTGTATTTCTTTGAAAGACCTATTTTCTTGTAATAATACTTATTTGTTTTCATGCTTAAATAACTAATATCTGTGGTATTGTATGGATTTTTGCATTCCTAAAAACCAGTGCTTAGCTATTTACCCATAACACACTGGAATATAACAATAAATATTATTTTTTTCTTTTTTTTTAACTTTTATATATCCCTAAGATAACCACTATATTTGCAAAATAAAAGGTTTTCTGAAATACTTATGAATTAAGTTCCATTTGAAAAAAAATGTCTGCTGATCTAGAAACCCTAAGTAATCAGCCCTAATTTATAAATTTCTTTTCAGCAGTCTTACACACTTTGAGGACTTCTTTATCCCCCCACCCCCATTTAATTTATCCTGGGATATATCTATCATAAAAAAAAAACTATTTAGATATTTGTCAAAAGGCCAGTTATGTAGTTTTATTACTGAATGACTGATGTAATACATTTGAGGACAACTGAGGACATCCTGGACAGTTGTGTTTCTCACCTGATGGGTGAAGTGATGAATTCTATCTGACATTAAATACATAATTCTTATGAAAGGTGTCTTATACATTATGCAATATCTATGGAGACTAAGCTTTCCATCTTGATTTTAATTTCCTTTTAAGTTGAACAATTATTAAGCTCAACCTGTGTATTTGTGGGACTTGACATAGGGAACCCTTTGTGAGAAAGGGAGAAAATAATACTTCTTTCCTCCCATTTCTGGTTTTGTGATAGCACTGAACATTACCATGAGGCCAGAATAAAGAGGTTTTCCATGAAAAGACAACACAAGGATCCTTGTTTCAATAGAACAGTGTTGTTACACAAGTACAAACCAAGCCAAAATGATTTCTCTTCTATTGTGAAGCATAAGAGACACTTGTCATCAATTCTGGATTCTAGTCCCTAGGAGGAGAGCTGTAATGTATATTCTCAATGAACCATGTCAGAAATGAGATTTTAATCCAAGAAGGGAAATGTGATTTATTTTCTTTCTTTTTTCCCTCTCATTTACATCTTCACTTTTTTCTCTTTCCTCCCTTCATATTTCTTATCTCCCTTCTTCTCCTTTCTTTCTCTCTTTCTTATGCTTTCCTCTTTCCTTTCCTGTTTTTTCTCCCATTCTCTCTCCTCTTCATTTCCTTCCTTTATCATTGTCTGTTCAAAAGTCTTACCACAGCCTTAAGCTTACATGTGTTTCTACAAATACAAAATTCCAAGCAGAAGACCAGTGTCATATAAGAGGTCATGACCTCATCATACCCATTATTAAGGGATGTTTGTCATTTTTGTCCTTGTATGATCATCACAATAACCTCTACATTTTAAATAAATGATAAATATTTGTTTAATTGGATTAAATCAATATTTAAGATAAAGACCATGTTTATCTCTCTCTGATTCACAGAAACCCAGAATCATAGAGCTAGAAAGGACCTAGAAAGGTTGGGGTGAAGCCAAGACAGTGGAGAATAGACAGGTCTCTGTGTGATCTCCTCTGAGCTTCCCTCAAATTAACAGCAGATTAAGTCTCTGAACTGATTTTAAAGTTAATAAACTCATAGATATCTGGAGTAGAAAAATTTCCAGAAGATACTCTGGAAGAACTTCAGAAAAGGTCTGTTTCAATCAGACAAGGGGAGAGGCTGCTGACCCTAGACTGCAGCACAGAGAGTTTGGAGTAGGGAGCCAGGGCTTTGTGACCTGGGGAATCTACTGCAAGTCTCTTAGACTACTCTGTCTTGATTGCAAACTAGTGCTTCAGCAGATTTACTGTAAGATACGCAAAAGCAAATACAAAAGCCAAATTGTGAGCATTGAGCCCCAGAAGAATGCAGGACCTAGCAACATTTACCTAGCACCAGAGTCAGTCAGCAGAACCCCCCAGGGCAAACTAAAGTGGCAGTTGATGCTTTGCTTTAAGAGCAGACCTCAACCTTTTAAAAATGAGCAAAAAAGCAGAAAGAACTCTGACCATAGACAGCTTTTTTTGGATAAAGAGAAGAACATATCTCAAACCTTGAGGAGGATAAACCAGTTCCAGATGAAGTTCCAAAGGATGATATGTTTGCTCCCATTTTACAAGGCTCTCTTGGAAGAATTCAAAAGGGATCTTAAAAGAAAGTCAAAAGGAAAATGGGGAAAGGAAATGAGATCTTTGCAAGGGAGAAGAAAAAGAAAACCAGAAATTATCTGAAGGAAACTCCTTAAAAAATCAACTTGATGAAATGGGGAAAGTGTTTAACTCCCTACAAAATCGATATGAAAAAGAAACCAATTCATTGAAAAACAAAATCTGTGAAATGGACAGAAAAATGAAATGAAATATATAAAAAAAACACTTCATATAAAAGTTCAATTGCCAAATGCTAAAGGAGATTTAAAAAAACTAACTGAAGAAAATAATTCACTAAAAAATTATAACTGAATAAATAGAAGTGGATAAATCAATGAGATTTCAAGAATCAATCAAACAAAACAAAAAAAAAATGGAAAAAAATAGAAAAAAATGCAAAATACCATGTTTGAAAAACAACTGACCTAGAAAATAGATCTAGGAGACACAATTTAAGAATTATTGGACTTCCTAAAACCCATGATAAAAAAGAGCCTGGGCATCAAAGAAAAGTACCCAGATGTCTTAGAACCAGTGTGTAAAACAGGCATTGAAAAAATGCATTGTTCACCTCCTGAAAGAGACCCCAAAATAAAAATTCCAAGGAAAATTGTAGCTAAATTTCAGAATTATCAAATCAGTGACAAAATAGTTCAAGCAGCCAGAAGGAAACAATTCAAATATTGAAGAGCTACAATAAGAATTACCCAGAACCTTGCAGTTTCCACTTTAATAGATCAAAGGGCATAAAATCTGATATTCCAAAAAGCAAAGGAACTGGGATTGCAGCCAAGAATCAATTATCAAGTAAAATTGAGCATAATCTTTCAGGGGAAAAGACAGTCATTTCTTGAAACAGGTGAATTTCATCTATTTCTGATGAAAAGACCAGAGCTGACTAGAAAATTGATCTTCAAATACAGAACTCAAAAGAAGCATAAAAAGTAGAAAGGAAAGAAAATAATTACTTTCTTTTAAAAGTTAAAAAGCTTATATTCCTATATAGGAATACATTCTCTCTCGAGATATGTAGCTCTGTTATGGGTATACTTGGAGGGTGCAGGTATAATTAGAAAGGACCTTAGGGATCATCTTGGCCCTTTGCCTCATTTAATAGAGGAAAACATTGAGATCCAGAGTAAAGAACTGGACTAATTCAAGATATCTAGTGAAATACCTTGTCCACGGTAGTCAGTCAGAAGGTATTTGACAATTGATGATGAAGATGATAAGTTAACCATGTGTATTACATAGATCCTTGTTCCATGATTGAATTAACTAAAGGGCAAACTACAAAATGGTAAGAAGAGAGATTAGCAGCTACTGGCTGTGTGCCTAAGACACTGGTTGCCTGTAGTGTGAGCACAGCTTGATTTGGAGAGTAGCCCAGTGAATTTTCAAAGCCTCGAGTTATGCAGCTGCAAATTAGAAAGACCTCCCAGAGAGTAGAAGTACTTGACAATGGTAGTCGTGACAGACAGGAATGGTACCTAATTTGGAGGATGGCAATAACACATGTGGCTACTGAAATAAAAAAGTGATGCTTCAGAGGATGGAATAGCCAAAGATATTTGGAATATTCCATAGGGATTAACAGCATTTAGGCTGGATCTTTGAACATACCACAATTCTGTAAGATTATAATAAAGTTTTCAATATAGTAAATATAATAAACAATAGTATGTGGACAAACAAGGTTAGAAGAGGTAACTGCCAATGTTTAGAAATCTTTGCTAGGATCCTCTAAATAGCAACTGGATACATATTTTGAAACATCCTGTAGATAAACTCTTATAATAGTAATATGGACAGCTCTATATATTTAATGAGTGCTGAACTCAGAATCGGGTTCTAGATTTCAACAATTACCTCTGATGCATTCTTTGCAACCATGGACAAGTTACTTAACCTAGATGATCCCTATCATATTCATCAATTAACTGGGCTTAATACCTGTTATGTAAGGTGTGATTCCGGAAAACAAACAAACAACTTAAAAAATCCTTTCCCAACCGTTAGAACTATCCAAATGTGCAATGGATTTACTGTGGATGTAGTGACTTCCAACTCATTGAAGGTTTTCAGGAAAGACTGAGTGACTATTTATTCTATAATTTTACAGGAGAGATTGGATTAGCTCACATCTCCTCCTACTCTGCTATTCTTTGATTTTATCATTCTGTATTAGGACTATATTGAATGACTGGAAAAATAATTTATTAAGAGTTTATTAACACTTAACACCACATACTAAGATAAGATCAAAATGGGTCTATGACCTAGGCATAAAGAACGAGATTATAAATAAATTAGAGGAACATAGAATAGTTTATCTCTCAGACTTGTGGAGGAGAAAGAAATTTGTGACCAAAGATGAACTAGAGACCATTACTGATCACAAAATAGAAAATTTTGATTACATCAAATTAAAAAGCCTTTGTACAAATAAAACTAATGCAAACAAGATTAGAAGGGAAGCAACAAACTGGGAAAACATTTTCACAGTTAAAGGTTCTGATAAAGGCCTCATTTCCAAAATATATAGAGAACTGACTCAAATTTATAAGAAATCAAGCCATTCTCCAATTGATAAATGGTCAAAGGATATGAACAGACAATTTTCAGAGGATGAAATTGAAACTATTACCACTCATATGAAAGAGTGTTCCAAATCATTATTGATCAGAGAAATGCAAATTAAGACAACTCTGAGATACCACTACACACCTGTCAGATTGGCTAAGATGACAGGAAAAAATAATGATGAATGTTGGAGGGGATGCGGGAAAACAGGGACACTAATGCATTGTTGGTGGAGTTGTGAATGAATCCAACCATTCTGGAGAGCAATCTGGAATTATGCCCAAAAAATTATCAAATTGTGCATACCCTTTGATCCAGCAGTGTTTCTATTGGGCTTATATCCCAAAGAAATACTAAAGAAGGGAAAGGGACCTGTATGTGCCAAAATGTTTGTAGCAGCCCTGTTTGTAGTGGCTAGAAACTGGAAAATGAATGGATGCCCATCAATTGGAGAATGGCTGGGTAAATTGTGGTATATGAATGTTATGGAATATTATTGTTCTGTAAGAAATGACCAGCAGGATGAATACAGAGAGGACTGGCGAGACTTACATGAACTGATGCTGAGTGAAATGAGCAGAACCAGGAGATCATTATACACTTCGACAACGATATTGTATGAGGACATATTTTGATGGAAGTGGATTTCTTTGACAAAGAGACCTGAGTTTCAATTGATAAATGACGGACAAAAGCAGCTACACCCAAAGAAAGAACACTGGGAAACGAATGTGAACTATCTGCATTTTTGTTTTTCTTCCCGGGTTATTTATACCTTCTGAATCCAATTCTCCCTATGCAACAAGAGAACTGTTCGGTTCTGCAAACATATATTGTATCTAGAATATACTGCAACATATCCAACATAATAAAGGACTGCTTGTCATCTAGGGGAGGGGGTGGAGGGAGGGAGGGAAAAAAAATTGGAACAGAAATGAGTGTCAATATAAAGTAATTATTAAATAAAAATTAAAAAAAAGAGAGTTTATTAGCACTGTGCTATGCACTGAGGATCCATATACAAAAATGAAGAGGTTTTTAACTTCAAGCAGCTTAGATTTTTCTACATGAAACCTTTCTCAGACACTACTAACTTTAATGCCTTTCCTCTGAGACCACCTCTAATTTATCTTGTCTGCATCACATTTTTATATACTTGTTTATGTGTTGTCTTCACCATTATAGTTTAAATTCCATAAAACATAGGATTTCTCTTTTGCCTTTCTCTGTATCCTCAGCATTTAGCACATCATAAGTACTTAATAAATAGTATTCAAATAATTGAATATGGCACAAACCAGAGAGTTGTGTCCAGAGCTTGGTGTTTGTGTTTGGATATTCACAAAACTGTCAAATGGGGACAGAGAATAGATCAACATGTCCATTTCCTTACTAATAGTAATGTAGATTTGATGTACTTACAACAAAGAAGAGGGAGGCCATTCTGAGAGCTCATTATGGAAATGAGAAGATGACCAGGATATTCAGTGAAGAATTGCTGGGGGCACCCCAGCTACCAGTGGGTATGAATTGTCTTTATCAGTCAGTATAGATGAGATTCCTGGGAGTCATTTCAAAAGCTGAAAAGTACTTAGAATGGAGGGGAACCTGAGGGAACTTAAGCATTTAAGTCATTGTTATTAACTGTCTTTAGAAAAGACTGCCTAGGATTTAATAATTTTGACCTTGTCATAAAGGGGGGGGGGGAGAGGGAAGGCGGGGATTGTTCTGTCCTAATTATATCAGTTGTAAGATAGTATGCTTTTGAAAAAACAATGAAATATCAAAGAAAGAGGGGCTCCTACTACATTGGATATTAATACACTTATTCAGGATATTAATTAGGATGCTCAGAAGAGGCTAGTCTTTCCAGGAGGCAGCAGAACAAACTTAAATTGTGGATACCCACAATAAAACCCGGGACAGGTATCCTATAGAATCAGAACAGAGAAGGCAGATTGTCAGAACTGGCTTAGGGTCATATGCAAGTTTTCCCAAGGGATCTGTGGAATTCCTTTTGCTGTTTACATTTACTCAAAATGGCTTGCATTCTCTGTGAGGCTGGATACCACATTCCTAGACTCTGGCTCCCATCATGCACTTGCCCATGATTCCATAGCACCAACTTTACCAGGGCTGTTGTGAGATATATTGTATTAGCACAATGGAATGTAGGACATAATGTAATGGCCCAGTTATAAGGATGATCTGAGTTAAAATCTCATTCTGGAAGCCGATAAATTGTGCTATCCTGGTGATTAGTTGCTAGTTTTTAAATTTCTTTAAGATTCAGTTCCCCCCTCCCACCCCACCCCATGAAAAATAAAAATACTATCACCTTCAGTACCCATCTCATGGAATTATTGTGACACACAAATGATACAATATCAAGCATTTTGTAAACTTTAAAGCTTTCTATAAATCTCATTTATGATGGTATATGTAAGGTATTTTGCAAGACTTAATGGGCCATATAAATCATAGCTATTATTATAAATGTTTCTACTATAATTTGCCTAATGTTCAATAGCCCAAAGGAAGTATAGTTGGTCCGTGTGTCTCATTTTACTTTGGTGTTTCAATTTCTTACATTCTCAAGTTCATTAGTGTTGGTGCATGTGAGAGAATAGGTAAAGGCCACAAATGCTGCTACTATATATTTTTTTTCATCTTAAATTTATATAAATACTCACAGAAAGCAACTTTGACATTTGAAGGAATGCTTACATCTGCCTTCCTCCCTTGACTGTGCCCTTTGGCATTTAGTTCAACGGATACTATTCTTTCAATGGAAAGCATAATGAGGATACCAGTATCTTCAGGGAGGAAAAGCAGCCAGTTCCATCCCCAAATGATTTTCTTTGAAAATGCAAGTTCAGTTGTTTAAAAATAAAAAAAAAATGATGTTGCTCTTCTTACAGCAGAATTACAGGGAAAATTGAAGTGAACTTGCAATTGTCTGAATGCTAATGATGGTGAAGGATAGATAGATCCAACTTCCCTTTGCAGGCACTGTATTTTAATTGTGTACTTTTATTGTATTTCTTTGAACACAAGAAAACGTGGAAATCTCCCAGAAAGATAACTTTGAAAGCATCTGCTTTGAAGGAAATTATTCTTCTTTTGCTAGAACATGAGTTGTGTCCAGGAGTCAGTGAAATTATGTCGGGAGGCTCTAGCTTTTTTTCCTTTTCTTTGTTGCTGACTTCTTTTGCTTGTCCTTTAGAAACTCATAACCCTTGTACATTCCTTAATTGAGCCTAACCCCAAAGGCAGGACTTCTCTTACCTAGAATGAGACATTCTTTGGAAAAATCCATCAAGCCTATAAGATTCAAAGAAGCTTCATGGACTCAGCAATAGTTCAAGCATTGAAGGATACAAGTTCAGACCTCTATGCCCTATCTGATTGTCAGTAAGTCACTTAATTTTCTTTTTTTGTTTTTTTTTGTAAACAAATTTGAATTGAATGAATTTGGGGTCCCTTACAACTCTAGAATTATAATCGTATGTGGGATCTTAAAGAAGCTACTTCCTTCTTAGAGTCTTCCTTTCTTCATCTGTGAGATGGGGAATTGTACTTGATGCCCCCTGAGGTGCCTTCCATGTTTATATCTATGAACAATTGTATAGATTAATTTTCTCTGGGGATTCTCTGGGGAAGAAGGAGAAAGGGAAAGTATCTATTTTTAAAATATTTTTTAATTAAAGTTTTTTTTAAGATATACATAGATAATTTTCAACATTTATCTTTACAAAACCTTGTGTTCCCATTTTCTCTCCCTTCCCTCCACTTTCTCTCTCAGATGGAAGTAATCAACATATGGTAAATATGTGCAATATCTCCATACACATTTCCACAATTATCTTGCTGCAGAAGAAAAATCAGATCAAAAGGCAGAGAGAGAGAAAAAGAGAGAGAGAGAGAGAGAGAGAGAGAGAGAGAGAGAGAGAGCAAACAACAACAAAAAAGAGTGAAAATACTATGTCATGATCTATATTCCATCCCCATAGTCCTCTCTCTGGGTGCAGATGGTTCTCTTCATCACAAGTCTATGGACTGATTCATCTCATTGTTGAAAAGAGCCATGTCTATCAGAATTAATCGTCACGTAATCTTGTTGCTATGATGTACAATGTTCTCTTAGTTCTGCTCTTTTCACTTATCATGTAAGCCTCTCCAGGATTCTCTGAAATCAGCCTGCTATTCATTTCTTATAGAAAAATAACATTTCATAAAATCCATATACTATAACTATAGCCTTTTTCCAATTGATGGGCATTCACTCAGTTTTTTGTTTCCTGCCACACAAAAAGGGCTGCCACAAACATTTTTTGCACCTATGGATCTCTTTTCCTTCTTATCTCTATGGGATACAGATACAATAGTGAAGCTGCTAGATCAAAGAGTATGCACAGTTTGATAGTCCTTTGAGCTTGGTTCCAAATTGCTCTCCAAAATGGTTGGATCAGTTCACAACACCCCCAACAATGTATTATTGTCCCAGTTTTTTCACATCCCTTTCAACATTCATCATTATGTTTTCCTATCATCTTAGCCAATTTGAGATAGTGGTAGTAGTACCTCAGAGTTGTCTTAATTTGCATTTCTCTGATCAATAGTGATTTAGAGCACCTTTTCATATGACTAGAAATAGTTTCAATTTCTGAAAATTGTCTATTCATATCATTTGACCATTTTTCAATTGGAGAAGGGCTTGAATTCTTATAAAATTGAGTCAATTCTCTATATATTTAGTAATGAGTAATCAGGACCACTGAATGTAAAAAATGTTTTCCCAGTTTATTGCTTCTCTTTTAATCTTGTTTGTAGTGATTTTGTTTGTACAAAAACTTATTAATTTAATATAATCAAAATTATCAATTTTGCATTCCAAAAAATACTCTAGTTCTTCTTTGGCCATAAAGTCCTTCCTTCTTGACAGATCTGAAAGGTAAATTATCTTTTGTTCTATAATTTGCTATAATGTCACTCTTTTATATCTAAATCATGAATCCATTTTGACTTTATCTTGGTATATGGTGTTAAGTGTGGGTCAATACCTAATTTTTACCATACTGATTTCCATTTTATTTTGGCAATTTTTGTCAAATAGTGAGTTCTTATCTCAGAAACTGGGGGTTTGGGGCTTATCAAACACTAGATTAATACAGTCATTGACTATTATGTCTTTTGCATCTAACCTATTCCACTGATTAACTACTCTATTTCTTTGCAAATACCAAATGCTTTTGATGACCACTGCTTTATAATACAGTTTTAGTTCTGGTGCAGCAAGATCACCTTCATTTTCATTTTCTTCAATCCCCTTGATATCCTTGTCCTTTTGTTCTTCCAGATGAACTTCGTTATTCTTTTTTCTAGCTCTGCAAAATAATTTCTTTGGATTTTTATTGGTATGGTGTTGAATAGATTGATGTAGATAGTTTTGTCATTTTTATTATATTAGCTCAGCCTACTCATAAGCACTTGATATTTTTCCAATTGATTAGATCTGACTTCATTTGTGTGAAAAGTCTTTTGTAATTGTGTTCTTATAGTTTCTGACTTTGCTTTGGTAGGAAGACTCCCACATATTTTATATTATCTACAGTTATTTTAAATGGAATTTCTCTTTGTATCGCTTGCTGCTGGACTTTGTTGGTAACATATAAAAATGCTGATGATTCGTGTGGATTTATTTGGTAAACTGCAACTTTGTAAAAGTTGTTCATTGTTTCTATTAGGTTTTTACTTTAGGATTCTCCTCTATCATCATATCATCTTCAAAGAGTTTGGTTTCCTCATTATCTACTCTAATTCCTTCAATACATTTTTCTTCTCTTATTGACAAAGCTAACATTTCTAATAAAATATTGAATAATAATGGTGATAATGGGCAATCTTGTTCCACCCATGATCTTATTGGGAATGATTCTAGTTTATCCCCATTATACATGTTGCTTACTAATGGTTTTAAATAGATGCTACTAATTATTTTAAGGAAAACTCCATTTATTCCTATACTCTCTAGTGTTTTTTATAGGAATTGGGGTTGGATTTTGTCAAATGCTATTCCTGTAGCTATTGAGATAATTATATGATTTTTCTTAGTTTGGTTATTGATATAATCAATTGCGCTAATAGTTTTTCTTACATTGAACCAATCCTACATCCCTGGTGTAAATTCCATTTGGTCATAGTATATTATCCTAGGGATAACTTGGTGTACTCTCTTTGCTAATATTTTATTTAAAATTTTCGTATCAATATTCATTAGGGAAATTGGTGTATAATTGTTTTGATCAGGGGAGGATATTTCAAAGATAAAAATGCATATGCTGCAGATGAGCCTGTAGGAATTCTGGGGTCCTATATCTTCCAACTTCTTTCCATCTCCTGGACAATCTTCTTTCCTTCATAAGTGCTAGCAGAAAAATGCTTTTTCTCTTTTCTTTGCCTCTTTCCAGTGAAGACACATTCCTATTTGAGGTGAAAGTCTAGCTGTCTTCTCTACACTCCTTGATAGGGAGAGTACCCACACAGATTAGATCATAAACTGAAACAGAGGCTATGTCAATTCTCTATAGATAAGGGAATATGTTCCTGTTCTTTAAGAAGAAATCTGCATATTTGTATTATTTGGGTATTTGCATACATGACTGAATCCCTTTTTCTATGACTCCCAAGACTTGTACAGAGGTAAATTTTCATTGAGATTACTAAAGTATCACAGGTATCATAATTTTAGATGAATGTGAACAAATTAGTGTATGTGTAAGCAAGTTAGTTTAATACAATATTAAAAATTATAAGCTACATTTTAATTTCTGTTCTGGTACATTGTTGCACCATTGATGAGAATTTTAGATTTCTTGCTGGTAATATTGCAAGTAAATTTTACTATGTGTTGTAAACTATGGAGACTTTTTTGGGGGGATATAAAGAACTGGACAGGTGCCAATAGTGATAGTCAATGAAAATTAATAATCCTGGGAGGTAGGTACTGTTATTACCTCTATTATATAGCTAAGAAAACTGAGTTAAACACAAGTTAAATGATGTTCTCAGAGTCATACAGCTTGGGTTTGAATTCAAGTCTTTCAAATTCCCTGCTCAGTGCTTTATCAACTGTGTCATCTATCTGTCTCTAAGATACATCTACAAGACTAAAATAATCACCTTTCTCCAAACTACTTAGTTAGCTACTCCTATAGTTAAAAAGGATCTATGTACCCAATGTAGAATGATTTTAGTTTGTTCTGGAAAACAAACAGGAAAGGATTCAGAAAACCATTTAAACCAAAAAAAGGAACTATTTAAAGCACCTATTCAGTATGTCTTCCCCAGCAGCATTCTTACCCTGAAGTGGGGACAGGTGCTGACTCTGCTCTGTAGTAAACCCTTACCTCAACACATGTCCTAGCCTTACTTATCCTGCCCAGATGTGTGCAGCTGAGGAAACAGAAAATGACTACAGAGTTCTGACTTAATAAATGGAGCCTAGCCCTAGGAAGAGTGCAGCAGTTCTGAATGTCTATAGAAGTCTTCCTGTCTTCCCTCCAACTTGCAAAATAAACCAGAGAAGGAAAGGGATAGAGATAGAAGATTTGAGGCAAGAAGGGCAATCAAAATGGGTGTGCTGAATCTGGGGGAAAGGTCCTGATTCAGTTTTATTGAATCCTGCCTTTCCTACCTAATCATCCTTCCAAGACACTCAGGACAAGAACATAAGCTAGGGAGCCAGTGGGAGGAGGAGGCTGAGCGTTTTGGCAGTCCACTCTAGTGGCACTACAAATAAATTCTTTGTCAAATGAGAGAGTTGGATTAAATAATGTCTGAAGTCCCTCCCAGTGCTGCCCCTTTTTGTCTTAATATTCTATGGTATTGGAAGTCTTCCAGCTTTAGCATTCACTGGCTCTGGAATTCTGAACGGGGTCCTCATATCCTTAATTCCTGGGACTATATTGATTCTTCTTTATGTTTGAACATAAATGAATTGATAGGCCTGAGTTCAACTGAGATTTTGGGGTATCTATTGTGCCTTAATAGTGATTCTGTATATATCATCTCCCAATGTATCTTGATAGGACAATAAGCTGTCTTATTGCATTTGATATGTAGCTTGTTAATGTAGTGTACTAGTGTGTGTGTGTGTGTGTGTGTGTGTGTGTGTGTGTGTGTGTGTGATTGAAGGTAACATAAGACTTAATTGCCATCTAAATGATTTATGGATTGATGGAATTGCATTGTTTCTGGTCTTAAATTGAAGTGAATTATTTTCAAACTCAGAATTGGCAAGTGTGGGCAATGTGATTCAGTGGCAGCATAGGTCTGGGAATTGAAATGAACTTGGAGATCGTGTAGTAAGAGAAGCATAGAATTTTTGAGTTAGAAAGGCCATCTCTTCCGACCTAGATACCAGAGGAAATCCCATTGTAATTTAGCTGAAATGTTTTTATCACTTCCTTCTTGAGGACCTCTAAGTAAGGTGACTCACTGTTTTTCTAGTCCAGTTCCCTCATTTTGCAGATATGCCATAAGGATACCCAGGTTAAGATATCCTTGGGAGTAATTAGAAAAAAATATACTTGCTTCCAAAATCCATTGCTCTGCCCATAGCACTTTATTTCAATACTGGCAACTCCTGGGGAGAGGGGGGGAAGGTTAGAGATAAGTACAGAAATCTAGGAATGATCATATGAGTTCCAGGTAGGGAAAAATCCAAATTGGACCAAACCAAGCCATCAGGGACATGCTAAAACACGAAATCCATACAAGGATCTGTAATCCACTGAGCTTTACTCAGAGATTGGCATGAGGGCCACAGAAGTTCCAGGGTAACTCAGCTAAAATGTATTATTTACAGAATTGAAAACCATCTCTTCCTGATTCCAAGTGTAGAACTCAGTTCACTACTTCTCATCTGGGGAAGGTAAGCCAATTGAAATTAGATCAAAAAGGTAAACAGGAATAGGAAAGTAACATGAATCTAAGAAGTAAAGATTTCCTAAATTTAAGCACCTACTTATTAAATGAGGCAAAATTTTGCAGAGTTGCATCAAATGTGAGCCCCTTGTGAATAGGGGTGCTTTCATTTGTTGTATTTATATCCCCAAAGCCCAGCAAAGTGTGTAGAACATATTAGGCACTTTAAAATGGTTGCTGATTGATTTATTGGTTGACTAGGAGAGATTTCAGCATAGTCTTGAATTTATGCAAGAAATAGTAGCATTGTATCCATGTGTCCTCATTGAATTTAGGATTATCTCTTCCCACTATTTATGATAAAAAAAAATCATTCCTCTTATAAATGATAGTATAGCACATTGCAGCTCAGCCAGAGCTGATTTTGAGGATGGAAAGGTGGTGTGGGGACAGCCAGCTGGGAAAAACACTGCTTAGAAGACCATGTGTGAAGACCAACATTTCCAAATTCTCTCCTTACGTTCAGAAAATGCACAAGTTGCAAGGAATGTCAGTGATCGTATCACTGACCTGTGCTTGTAAAGAATCCCCTCTTGGCCATCTCACACACATGGTCAGCCAGCCTTTTTTGTGATGAGGCATTTGAGGTTAAGTGACTTGCTCAGAATCACACAGCTAGTAAGTGTTAAGTGTCTAAGATTGGATTTGAATGCCTAAATTCTGTCTACTCCCAGCCATTTGCTTCTATGAGAGAAGCTCCATACAGTTTTAAATTATAAAAACCATACTGTATTTTCCCATCTTACTCAAACAAGAAATGCCAAGGACTCCTACTGTTCAATTACCACCCTAATAGCCATGGGAATTTTGACCTCTTCTGATTCTCATAGGGATTGAATTTTTCCTTAAAGAAGGAGCCTGTCCAGGGATGGGAAAGAAGCCTAAATCTGTTTTGCTTTATTTCAATCTGCCTCAGAAAATTAAGTAAACTGGTCTGTCAGCTTCCTTTTTTATAGACTATAGGGAGGGGTGACATCTATTAAAAAAATTAATTAGCATTTTGTGTTCATCTATTAAGTTACTCATTTGCCATACCCACCCTCTTCATGACTGACACCCTCATTTGCCTTTGAACAAAGGCATCAAGCTGGAATTTCAGGAAGAAAACTGTAAATTAATAAATTCTTCAAGGACTTCCCAGTCACCTCTCCTTATAATTAAAAAATTATATATTATATATACTTCGGACTACAGTGGAGCTAAGATTAGTCTTAATATGTCATAGAGAACTCATTTAAGGATATTTAGTGGACACAGAGGGGTACTTCTCTTAGCTTCCTGAGAGCCAATTATATGATTAATCAGCAGTAATGCTCTAAAGATGGCACAGAGACTAGACAAGAATGGCTTCTCATTGTGGGGGGAGAAGGGGAGTGATTTTTAGACTTTAAATTGCCTTAATTATAAAAGGCAAATTCTATTGGCCTTGGATTGCGTGGATTTTTTCTTGCCCAATTAAAAAAAAAAAAACGGCTGCCTACTTTTCAAATCCCAATACTTCTCCCCATCTCAAACATTCTAACCTCACTTTTGCTTCTTGGAGACCCTGACTTCCTTCCAGTTTCTACTTCCACTTTCTATATGAAGCCTTTCTATATGCTTGCTCCAAATTGTCAGTCTTCTCCTATGTTATCTCCTGAAATTACTTTGTATATATGCAAAAAAATAAAAAATAAAAAGTACTCATCTGCCTACTTGTGTTTTTAAATAGAATGCCAGCTCCTGGAGAGCCATGTATTTATTATTTAGCCTTTACATCTCCAGCTCTGGGCATAGTTCCTTGTTCCTAGTATGTACTTAATTAGTGCTTGTTGAGTTGAAAATTCAACAGACTTAAAGATTTTGTGTGTGTGTGTGTGTGTGTGTGTGTGTTTGTGTGTGTGAATGTGAGTGTGTGTCTGTCTGTCTGTTTTTTTTTTTTTTCCCTGAAAGAGTCCTTGGAGACTTGTCTATTTTTAATCAATTCTGAGGCTGGAGTGACATCATCTATATATTAAATGCACTCATCTTTGGACCTGTTAAAATAATTTTCCCTATTGAAGTACAACAGATTCCTAAGTGTCCAGGGACATCTGTCATTTTGGATTTTTCTGCTCTGATTGGATGGTCCTGCAGCCCTCAGAAACACAGAAACTCAGTGTTCCTCCCAAGGACATACTACTAGTCTAAATAATGGGAAGCAAATTTCTATTGCCAAGAAGGTGGAGTTGGGGAGGCACTCCCTGGAGCTTTCCCAAATATACTTTCAAATAACCTTGAAAAATATATCAGAACCAAATCAAGAACAGCGAAGCAGGTTACTAGCACAGAAGGAAAAGTCTGTCTCACTGGAATGGGTGGGGAGTCTGGAAAACAAAGGGTAGTGACAGACCTCACTCCATGAGACCTATAAGTAAGGCTTGGAGGACCAGCGTGGGCCGCCTTCAAGGCCTTACTTCTCCCCCCATCCCAGTGCTAATCTGTAACCCTAAAGCAAGCCATACAGACCAGTCAGCACAACAAAATGCTGCCCCCAATACAGGCCACCAGTGAATACTGACCAGCAGCAAGACCCCACATCCTGTTGTGGGCCTTCAACAAGGGCCAGCCCCTGGTTCAGGTCAGCACTTGGATCCCACCCACAAGCCAGACCAACAAGGAGATTTTGGATCAGATCAAGAAGTTGCTTTTTTTTATTCTCATAAATAAATTTTATTTATTCTAACACAAGTCAATAGGCAGCAGCTAGGCCCTGAGTCTGAACAAAAGAAGCTTAGCAGAGCCCACCTTTTACATAAAAGTACAAAGTCACAAAATAGAAAACAAAGATGAGGTTTAAAAAACAAATAACTATAGAAAGTTTCAGGAGGATCAAAATGCAACCTTAAAAGAGAGCAGCACAAAAAGCTGTCAAACTGTACATTCCCTTTGATCCAGCAGTGTCTCGACAGCCTGTATCCCAGAGAGATCATAAAAAAGGGGAAGGGACCCATGTGTGCAAAAATGTTTGTGGTAGTCCTTTTTGTAGTGGCAAGAAACTGGAAACTGAATGGATGCCCAACAGCTGGGGAATGGTTGAATAAATTATGGTATATGAATGTTATGGAATATTAGTGTTTTTTAAGAAACAATAAGCAGGAGGATTCATAAAGGCTTGGAGAAACTTACAGGAACTGATGCTGAGTGAAGTGAGCAGAACCAGGAGATCATTATATTCGGCAACAACAAAACTATATGTTGATCAATTCTGATGGACATGGCTCTCTTCGACATTGAGACGATTCAGGCCAGTTCCAATTGTTCAGTGATGAAGAGAGTCATCTGCACCCAGAAAGAGAATCATGGGAACTGAGTGTGGACCACAACCCAGCATTCTCACTCTTTCTATTGTTGTTTACTTGCATTTTGGTTTCTTAGTTTTTTGTTTTTTTGTTTTCCTTCTTGATCCGATTTTTCTTGTGCAGCAAAATAACTGTACAAATATGTATATATATTCATGTAACATATATTTTAACACATTTAGCATGTATTGCACTACCTGCCATCCAGAGCAGAGGGTGGGGGGAAGGAGAGGATAAATTACCCAATGCATATATTTTATAAATAAAAAGCTTCAATATAAATAAAGTATAAAGAAAACAAAACCAAAAAAAAAGGAGAAAGAGCAGCTATTTGAAAATGACTACATGTGAAACTTCAGAAAAACTTCCCTTGGTCTCTGGCCCAAAAAGAACTCCTGGAAAAGTTTAATTTTCCCTCCCCCAAAACATACACAACACACACACACAGAGAGACTCCTAATAGTACTTCCCTCCTCAATTACATGTAAAGATAGTTTTCAACATTCATTTTTTTAGAAAATTTTTAAGTTCAAAAATTTTCTCCCTCTCTTCCCAAGACAGAAAGCAACCTAGTATAGCTTATATATGTGAAATATATGTTAAACATTTCCACATTAGTGAAAAAGGAATCAGAACAAAAATGGGGGAAAAAAGAAAAGAAAACAAGTGAAAATAGTATACTTCAATCTGCATTCAGACTCCATGGTTCTTTCTCTGAATATGTATAATGTCTTCCATAATGAGTGTTTTATAATTGACTTGGCTCATTGTACTAAGTGTATCATAGTTAATCACTGCACAGTGTTCCTGTTACTGTGTATAATGTTCTGATTTTGCTCACTTCACTCACCATCAGTTCAGATGAGTCTTTCCAGGTTTTTTTTTCTGAAATCAACCTGCTAATCACTTCTTTCTTTTTTCTTTCTCCTTTTTCTTTTCCAGAGACATGGAAAAGTTTATTTTTTTCTTTTTAATAGTGTTTAATTTTCCCAAATATATACAAAGATTTCCACATTCACCTTTGCAAAACCTTGCATTCCAATATTTTCTTCTTTCCCCCCACCTCCAAAAATCAGTAAGCAATCCAGTACACGCTAAACATGTTCAGTTCTTCAAAGTATATTTCTGTATTTGTCATGTCACAAAGTGAAAAAAAAAACATGAGAATAAAAAAAAGGCAAGCAAACAACAATAACAACAAGTGAAAATACTATATATTTTTTTCTGCTCCACATTCAGTCTCTATAGTTCTCTCTCTGGATATGGATGGTACTTTCCATCTTATCTGTTAGAATTGCCTTGAATCACCACATTGTTTGGAAGAAACAGGTCCATTACAATTGATCATCACATAATCTTTTTACTCTAAACAGTTCTCTTGGTTCTTCTCTTTTCACTTAGCATCCGTTTGTGTCTTTCCAAGCTTTCCTGAAATCAGCCTGCTCATCATTTCTTATAGAACAGTAATATTACATTACTTTCACATACCACAACTTATTCAGTCATTACCCAACTGATGGATATCTATTCAATTTCCAGTTCCTTGCAATTACAAAAAAAGACTCTTTTGCAAAACACAGAGGCCTCTTTCCCCTCTTTTATAATCTCTTTGGGATATAGACCCAGCTGGGTCAAAATGTATGAAATGATACTGCTGAATCAAAGGGTACTCACAATTTTATAGCCCTTTTTGCATAGTTCCAAATTGCTCTCTAGAATGGCTGGATCATTTCACAACTCCACCAACAATAATACATTGGTATCCCAGTTTTCCCACATTCCCTCCAATATTTATTATTATTTTTTTCCTGTAATCTTCTGCTCATCCTTATAAAACAATTTCATTACACTAATATACCACAACTTTTTCAGCCATTTTTTAATTGCTGGGCATCCCCTCAATTGCAAAATGTTTGCTATCACAAAAATATCTATTATAATTTTATACATCGGGGCCCCTTTCCCTTTCTTTGTAATCTTTTTAAGATATAGAAGTAATAGTGTATTGTTGGATCAAATGGTATGCACAGTTTTGTGATCCTTTGGATATAGTTCCAAATTGTTCTCCAAAATGTGTGGATTAGTTTATAACTCTACCAACAATGCATTAATTTCCCAATTTTCCCACATCTTCTCCAATATTTATCATTTTCCTTTTCTGTCATCTTAGCCAATCTGATAGATGTGAAGTAGTATGTCAGAATTGTCTTAATTTGTTTTTTTCTAATTAAAAGTGATATAGAGAGGCAGCTCGGTGCCACAGTGGATAGAGCACCAGTCCTGAAGTCAGGAGGACCTGACTTCAAATTTGACTTCAGACACTTAACACTTCCTAGCTATGCCACCCTGGGCAAGCCATTTAACTCCAATTGCTCAGGGAAAAAAAAGTGATATAAAGCATTTTCCTCTATGACTATAAATCATTTTTAATTCTTCTTCTGAAAAGTGCCTTTTCATTTCTCTTTTGGTCTTTGTCAAATTGGCTACTTATCAATTGGGAATTGACTTGTATTTTTATAAATTTGACTGTTCTTTATGTATTTCAGAAATGAAACTTTTATCAGAAGCTCTGGATGTTAAAAAAAAATATTTCCCATTGTTCTGTTTTCCTATGAATCTTGGTTGCATTAGTTTTGTTTTTGTAAAACCATTTTTTAAAATTAAATGTAATTAAAATTGTCTATTTTTGTATTTCATAATGCTCTCTGTTTATTGCTTGGTGGTAAATTCTTCCCTTTTCTAAAGATTTGAGAGGTAAACTATTCCTTGTTCTCATGTATCATTCTTTATGTATAAATTGTGTAACCATTTGGACCTTATCTTGGTATATGGTATGAGTTCTTGGTCTATGTCTGCTTTCTGCCATATTATTTTCTAGCTTTCTAAGCAATTTCTGTGAAATGATGAGTTTTATCCCAGAGCCTGGAGTCTTTGGGTTTTTCAAACAGTAGATTACTATAATCATCTACTACTGTGTCTTGTGTTTCTAATTTATTCCACTTGATTTACCACTCTATTTCTTAGCCAGTACCAAAGTGGCCTCCCAAACAATTTATATTGCCTACAGTTATTTTAAATGGAATTTCTTTTTTTTTTTTTTAAATCTTTTGCTGCTGGATTTTTAAAAGTAACATCAAGAAATGTTGGTGGTTTATGTGGCTTTATTTACTAACTTGCAACTTTACTGAAGTCATTAATTATTTCAAGTAGTTTTTTTTAGTTGATTCTCTAGAATTATCTAAGTATACAACGATAGCAATTCTAAAAAGTAATAGTTTTGTTTCCCCAATTGTCTGTTCTAATTCTTTTAATTTCTTTAATTTTCCTTATTTCTAAAACTAAACTTTCTAGCACAAAATTAAATAATAGTGCTTATATAATAGTACTTGTAATAGACATTCATGTTTCACCCCTGATTATATGGGGAAAGCTTCTAGTAAATGCTTGCTGGTGATATTAAATAGGTATTACTTTTGCTTTTATTCACTGTGCTCTAGTGCTTTTTTGGTCAAAAAAATTTTTTTTTCTGGATTGATTCACATTATTGTGTGATTTGAGTTTGTTACTGGTATAGTCAATTATACTAATAATTTTCCTAATATTCAAGAAGCCTTGTATTCTTGTATGAAGTTCATCAGGTCACAGGATTTTATCCTTAGGTCAAATTACTGCAATTTCTTTATTAATATTTTATTTTTTGCATTAATATGCATTAGGAAAATAAATTTACAACTTTCTCTTTTTTGAGTCTTTCTGGTTTAGGTATTAGCACCATATTTATTCATTAAAAGAATTTTGTTTATTTTCTCAAATATTTCATATAGTATTAAAATTAATTGTACTTTAAATGTTTGGTGGAATTCACTTTTAAATCTATCTGGCTTTGGATATATTTTTTAATTAGGGAGTTTATTAATGGTTTGTTAAATTTATCTATTTTTTTTTTTTTTTGGTTAATGGAGTCCTTTAAGTACTTTATTTCCTGTTTTGTTAATCTGGGCAATTTGTATTTTTGTACATATCCATCCATTTCACTTGCATTGTCAGATGTCTTGGCATACAGTTGAGCAAAATAGCTCTTAATTATTGAACTAATTTCCACTTCATTGGTTGTGAATTCAAACTTTTCATTGTTGTTACTTATAATTTGGTTTTTTTCTTGCTTTTTTTAAACTCAAATTCATCAAATACATTTTATCCATTTTATTGATTTTTCATAAACCAGCTCTTATTCCTTTTTTATTAGCTCAATAGTTTTCTCACTTTCAATTTAATTAATCTGTCCTTTAATTTTTTTTTCAGAATTTTAGAACTGGAAGTTTTTATTTGTTCTTTTTCAAGTTTTTTTTAGTTGCATGAAAAATTCATTGATCTGCTCTTTCTCTATTTTATTAATGTAAGTACCTAGAGATATAATAGCTCCCCTAAGAACTCCTTTGGCTACATCCCATAAATTTTGATATGTTGTTTCATTATCAACATACCTTTGATGGAATTGTTATTTGTATATTTGCTGTTTGACCCACTCATTCTTTAAGATAAGATTATTTAGTTTAAAATTAATTTTTAATTTTAATCTATCTTGCCATGGCTCTTTTTTACATGCAATTTTATAGCATTATGGTTTTAAAAGAATACCTGTATCTGCATTTGAAAATGAGATTTTTATGTCATATTACATGGTCAGTTTTTTTTTTTTTTTTTGTGAATGCCATGTACCCACTAAAGAAAAGATATATTTCTTTCTATCCCCATTCAGTTTTCTCCAGAGAGCTATAGTATCTTACTTTTGTAAAATTCTATACACCTCCTTGACTTTTTTTCTGCTTTATTTTTGTGATTAGATTTATGTAACTTAGAGTGTGTAAGGAAGATCCTCCATTAATGTAGTTTTGTATATCTTCTTGTAACTCCCTTTATAGAGGTGGAAATTGGGAGTCTGGTTTAACCCTTACCTAATGCTTACTCTAAAATGTACCTTGACTCTGGACTTTTCTCCTAATTATTTGAATGCTATAATAGTTGTTATTGTAGATGTTTAATATTGATAGTAATTCATTGTCAAAGGTGCCTTCTAACAAAAAGTAATTTCCTTCCTTGTTTCTTTTACTTTAATTAGATCTATTTTTGCTTTTGCTTTGTTTGAGAGCAGGATTGCTATTTCTACTTTTTTTTTTATTCTTCAGTTGAAGTATAATATATTCTGTTCCAACCTTTTACCTTTACTCTGTGTGTTTCCTTCTACTTAAAGAATTATGAGTCTTAATATACTCTGCTATCACTTTCATTTTATGGGAGAGTTCTTCTAATTGATATTCATGAATGCATATTTCCCTTCATCCTGTTTTCCCTCTCTTTTAAAAATATTTTTTTTCCTCTCTTCTTTCACTCTGTCCTTTTTGTCCAGTGTTTACTTTTGATCACTGCAACCCTGAATTTGTCCTCCCTTATATCATTCCCCTTTCCCTTTTCTTTTTTCTTTCTCCTAATAATTCCTTATATTATTTAATAATAGCTTTTTATTTTCAAAATATATTCAAAGCTATTTTTCAATATTCACTCTTGCAAAACTTTATGTTCCACAGTTTTCCCTTTCTTATCCCACTCCCTTCCCTAGACAGCAAATAATCCAATATATGTCAGTCATGTGCAATTCTTTTATACATATTTCTACATTTATGATGCTACACAAGAAAAATCAGACCAAAAAGGGGGAAAATGAGAAAGAAAAAAAAAAGCAGGCAAACAGCAAAATGGTGAAAATACTATGCTGTGATCTACATTTCATCCCCAAAATCCTCTTTCTGGATGCAGATGGCTGCCTATATCACAAGACTATTGGAATTGGCCTAAATCACCTGATTGTTGAAAAGAGCCATGTCCATCAGAGTTGATCATCACATAATCTTGGTTCTACTCACTTCCCTCAGCATCAGTTCACGTAAGTCTCCCCAGGCCTCACTGAAATCATCCTGCTGGTCATTTCTTATAGAACAATAATATTCCATAACTTTCATATACCATAACTTATTCAGCCACTCTCCAACTGATGGGAAGTCACTTGGTTTCCAGTTTCTTTCCGTTACACAAAAGGGTTGCTACAAACATTTTTGCATAGTGGGTTCTCTTTTCTTTTTTGTGATCTCTTTGGGATATAGCCCCAGTAGAAACACTGCTGGATCAAAGGGTATGCACAGTTTTATAGCCCTTTGGGTATAGTTCCAGATTGCTCTCCAAGTGGTTGGATCAGTTCACAATTCCACCAATAATGCATTTGTGCCCCAGTTTACCCACATCACCTCCAACATTCATCATTTTCTTTTCCTATCATTTTAGCCAATCTGATAGATATATAGTGATACCTCAAAGTTGTGCAAGATAAATGTCTGAACTCAACTGAGTACATATGTTATTCCCTCTTTAAGCCAAATCTGATGGAGGTAAGGTGTAAATGATGATCACCCACTCACTTGTCTCCTCTATTCTATTACTCTAATAGATGTTTTGTGCTTCACATAAAAAAAAGTTCCAAATCACTACTTGTTAGAGAAATACAAATTAAAACAACCCTGAAATATCACCTCACACATCAGATTGGCTAACGTAATTTAAAAAAAATATGAAATGCTAGGAAAAATGTGGAAGAAATAGGGACACTAATGTACTATTGGTGGTGTTATGAACTGTTCCACCCATTCTGGAAATTATTTACAACTATATGCAAAAGGCTATTAAATTGTACCTACTTTTAGACTCAGTGATATCACTACTAGAACTGTATCCCAAAGGGATCAAAGAAAAAAAATTGCAAAAGACCAATTTCTACCAAAAATACTTATAGCAACACTTGTTGTAGTGGAAAAGAATTGGAAATCAAGGAAAGGTCTATTGATTGCAGGACAGCTGAAGAAGTCATGATATATAATTGTGATGGAATACAATTGTGTCATAAAAAATCACAAATATAAAAGTTTCACAAAAACCTGGGAAGATCTGTTTGAATTGATGCGAGCAGATCCAGAACATTGTACTCAGTCACAGCAATGCTTTAACGATGATCAACTATGAAATCAAGACAATGATTCAGGACAATTCCAAGGGATCCATGTTGAAAATTGCTTATTAACTTCAGAGAGAGAAAACTGTTGGGTTCTGGGTACAGATTGAAGCAGAGTTTTTCTTTATTTTTTGTCTGTTTTCTCTTGCATGGCTAATATGGAAATATATTTAATATGACATCAATGTATAGTCATTGTCACATTGCTTGCCTTTTCAAGAAGAGGAAGAAAAGGGAGGGATAGAATTTAGAATCTGAAATGTGTAAAAATGAATGTCAAAATTTTAAAAATATAAGTGGGAAATATCTAATGAAATAAATAAAAGTATACTTTTGAAAAAGATAAAGAAATCAGGGGTCATTTCCTATGTGAAGATTTCCTATTTCTCTTCCATCTGCTACTACACTCTCCGTATTCAAATCATGTCATATGTTCTGAATAGTATATATTCAATTATATTAGCATAAGCTGTACCCTTTACCTTAGTACCATAAAAAACTACTTTAGGACAGATACTTTGTCATTTTTGCCCATCTATCTCTAGCACCATGCCCAGTGTACATAATAGGAAGTGATTGTGCATTTGGTTAAGTTTTACTTAGAGTCCACATAGAAACATGTGTGGGAAAGACAGAGCCATTGCAGGTTCTCTGTGTCTCCTACATTTTCCTCCCTTTCACTCCCACCTTTTTCTTCCCTTCATGTACTTCTTCTGTCTTCATCCTTGAAGCATCCTTGGACTCCCTAGCTGGTTACTAAGAACACCTCCTGAGAACATTCACTCTGAAGAAATACAGCTCTTATTTTCTACCCAAAGAAGAAAGAGAAGAAAGAAGGTATCACTTATAAGCATACTCCTTTCTGAAAGTAACATGCCTTTAGGACTTTCAAGAGGGATCAGCAGCTTTGGAAGCACATTGACTTGTAATGAATCGACTACTGCAGGAGGCTTCCCCAGCTTTCAGTACTGGCATCCCTGTGGCTTGTGAGGGGATGAATCAGAGTAACTGTCAGCCTGCTAAGAAACGAGCAATTAGAAGCCTAGAGAAAAAATGAGAGGAAATTCATTTTGCTTAAAGGTTAGGGAGTTTATAAGCTCCTTAAAATTGAAAAGACCTCTTTTCCTAATCTCTACATTGATAAAGGGATGTGCTCTGAATAAGAATCCAAGTTTTTAAAAGCAATGATTTTGAACCATTTTTTTGTGATCCTTCCGTCATTCCGGTGAATCCAATGGACTGTTTGGAATACAAATTTGAGTAAATAAAATAAAATACTCATTACTGTAAAAAAATTTTATATAGAAATATATCTGCATATAGGTACATGCATGCATGCATGTATATTTTTATATTCATAGCTGTAATTGTATTTATAGATCACAAGTTTATGAAGTCCAGGTTTAAAACCCTCAATTCAGAGTAAAAGGGCTAAGGTTTTTTAAAAAATTGACACAAATAATTATTCCCTGAGAAGTGAATATCACCATCAGAGAATATTGCCATTATGGGATGGATAAATTTGACACAAACCAGCAGAGATGCAGTGGACATACATGTACTTGGCAAACCCAGGGGATGAGACCAAGTCAGCATTAGGGTAGCAAGGTTCAAGCCTTGGACCTCTCTGTTCTTTCCGGAAACAGGCAATATAGGAAATTCAAGTCCAGTTCTCAGGGCCCAAATATTAAGCCTCCTGAAAGAGATAGCATTGCCTCCTTACACTCCCCGGACCCACTACAGGTTATTGCCTCCCCTTCCCCCAGAAATGAGTTCTCTATTTGAAATCCTAAATTTAACCTCTATATTGTTTGCATTATAAAATTGCTTCCCATCTCCCCACTATTCAGCTTCCTTTTCCTACTTGAGGTTTTCACAGCAAGATAATTAAGGCTGATATTTCAAAGGCTGTCTGTCAGGTGCTTGCATGAGGGGGATGGGGAGTTGCTTTGATTGGATGGAACTGGGAAACCTTGGAGATGGAGGTGGGAGGCGGCAGCTCAGAGACAATGAAAAGACTGGATTTTCCCAGAAACATGAGCAGCAGCTGAGGCTAACCTTGGCCACAGCAACAAGAAGGAGGATATGCTAGTTAACTCGAAGGGACCTCCCCACCCAGGACTCAGACCTTCTAAACTTGGCTGCTTGGCTTCATTAACAGCAAAGGAAAATGCATAAGCCCAACTGATGGTCAGAAGTCAAAGTGAGGCGGAGAGAGAACCATCAGGGCTATTTTGAGATGCCCATAGTCCTTCTGAGCAGCCTTCACTTCTAATTAATGGGGGCCTGTTTTGGTACAAAGTGGGAGATTCTCTAAGAATGCTGGGGAATGGGGTAGGACTGGGGTGCGATGGGACAGGACTTGGGTTTTTGGTACCAAGCCAGTCCTGAGCTACCCTAAAGTAGTGAACCACTGACAATGCTGTCCCTCAAGGGAAAGAGAATAAAATATATTTCTACCATATTTAATATATCTATTGGATTACTTGCCATCCAAGGGAAGGGGTGGGGAAAGGGGGGGGGGAAATTGGAACACAAGGTTTTGCAAGGATCAGTTTCGAAAAATTATCCATGCATATGTTTTGAAAATTTAAAAAAAACACTTTTTTTTTATAAAGAGATCATAATAACTGAAAACCATTGAAGTTCCTAGAATATACCATGTCTTGAAAAGCAATACCCATTTCCATGCTTCCACTCCACATGTGCCTACTTACCTCCCCTTTGCTTTTCCCATGGCCCACACAATGTTTATTGACCCCAATTCTGATGTTAGTTATAACTGTCAAAGGCAGAAGAGTACAATCCCCAAATAGGATTTCAGAGATGAAAGGAAAGATTCACAGGGGCCCTGGTGGGTAGAGGAATTTGTGAACTTCCTTCACAGAAAGAAGGTAAAAATACAGAATAGTCATTTTGAGTCAAAGTTTGAAATATTTTTTAAACTGGTAGAATGTGTATAAATATACACATACACATAAACATAGACACATATATGTATGAATATACATATATGTATAAATATACATATTATACACAACTACCCACATACATATCAATTCACATATACATAGGCAGTTAAGTGTTGCACTGGCTAGAGTGTCAGACCTGGAGTCACAAAGTCGTGAATTCAAATATGGCCCCTGAGTCTAAATTTGACCTCAATCTTTCCTGATTCTAGTATGTAAGAACAATTAGAATGGGACTGTGAAAGGGGAGAAAGCCCGGGGATAGAGAAGTAAAAAATTACAAAGTCCCAGCCCTTGAAGAGCTTCTGACTGATCAAATAGGGCATGACTAAGACAATGGCTGCATTAAGAGATGTCCCAATAGGGGCTTGATATACAGAATTATGACTTACTTGGTGCTGAAACGATTCCTTTACTAAACAGAGATCAAATGAACAAAACTTTTGTCTATTCTCCATAAAATGGACCTTGCTTATTCAATATCATACCAATCAAACTCCCAAGAAATTATTTTACAGATTTAACTAAAATGATAAAAAAGTTCATCTGGAAGAACCAAAGGTCAAGAATTTCAAGGGAATTAATGAAATGTATATATTGGGTTTAACACATATTTTTTACTTATTTAACATATATTGGATTACTTGCCATCTAAGGTAGGGGGTAGGGAGAAGGCAGAGAGAATTTGGATTACAAGGTTTTGTAGGGGTCAATATTGACAAATTTTTCATGCATATGTTTTGAAAATAAAAACCTTTAATAAAAAAAAAAATAAAAATTGGACTTTGCTTTGGGCCTTTAAGGGCCACTAGATGGCACTAGAGTGCACAGAATAGTAGATCTATCAACTGAAGACTAACTTTCTTGAGTTCAAATCTCATCTCAGTTGTATGACCATGGGCGTGACAATTTTTTCCATAGTTCCCTATCTATAAAGATGATCTGGAGAAGGAAATGGCATACTACTTTGGTAATCTTTGGTAATGGTTATTTATAATCCTCAAAAGATGCCTGAAGGCACTCAGAGTTTAAGAGATTTGTTCAAATTCATATGGCTGAACATGTTTTCAGAATTTGGATTGTTTATTTTTATCTCATAGGAGTGAGAAACAACTTGTATGCGGCTGTAAAAGAAGAGAACACATGTATGTCTTTTTATTATGTCTTTAAACAAATCACTTAACTCACATTTGAATTCTTCTGCATTTCTCAATTGATAATAAAATGGAATTATTGTATTTGCAAAACACAGATTTTTATGATGAAACTTCTTTGATTTCTTAGATTAAAATTGGTTGAGAAAATGTGGGTTCTTTACATTGCACTTAAAGAAAATTCATGCAGGGAGATGCACATCAAAGCCCCTAAACTGTGTTTCCACAGGAAACCTTGATTGATGTTTAAAAAATGTCTTTATCAATTTAAATGACATGTGGGAAAGGATGAGATTATTCAGATGAAAAGGATGTCTAAAACCAGAATTCTTGTAGGAAACATAACAATGTAAGTTCATAATTTAGGGGGGGAAAGTATCATTAAAATTCCTACAGAAGCTCAGGGTGGTCACAGTTAATTCAATCAGTGAGGAATAGCACTTGATTACTAATGATTTTAAATTGTCAAATGAAACATACTAACTGAAGCACTTCAAAAATGCAACATTTCCATTGATTTCAAAGAGCCCAAAGCTGGAAGACATTGAGTCTTCTGGTCCAGTCTAATCTAAAGAAGTGGTTAAAGCAATGGAATTCATAAAAGTGGTTTTGCATTGCGTTCCCTTCTGCAAGATCTTTTGTGGGATTCATTTATTTTCAAAATAAGTACCTCTCAAGACATAGATTTCATTATTTATTTCCATACGAGTTATTATTTCTGCCTCTGCGGAAGAATGCCAGCAAACTTTAAATAAAGAGTGCTTTGCACAGCAAAACCTATAGGGTGAGCAAGGACACTGATTTTTATGATCAGTCCTATTTTCTAGATGAAAAATCCAACATGGAATTTTGATGCCATCTTCTATGTCCAATACATACTCGTTAGATGAAAGAGATGAATTGGCTTGAGAGGGTAGTCATGTCCTCAAATCTATTAAGTGGAACAGATGGAACACAAGCTCATGTTTTCTATTTTCCCCCAAATGCCATAGTTTCTCTGTTCCACTATATGAACAGGAATAGTACTTTTTAGAAAATACCATTTTAATTCATAGAGTTACTGATTCACCTGCTTGAGTTGATAATTTTAAAGAATTAGTTTGTGAGCAAATAAAAATAACAACATGTAAGCATAATAATTAAACTCACATTGACTCTGATTATTCACAAGGCAGTTAAGAATCTTGTAGTGAGTGTGTTCATATATGTCAAAGAACAAAAATGACCTGAACATTAATAAAAGGTTCATTCAGGGGCATGGTCATCCGGAAGAACTATCTTGGGAGAGATTAGATCTCTGCTTTCATCATAAGGTAAAAGCAAGGAGTGATGAATGGAGATTTCAAAGTTAAATTTAGACTGGTATCAGTACAGAGTTTCTAACAATCAGAGAAATAAAAATTTAAAAAAAAATTGAAAGGGTCTTCCTCATCATCGATAGGTTCCCCTTCAATGGACATTTCCAAATGGAAGATGGACAATCATTTCTCAGACATATAGAAGATTGTTCTTTTTTCTAAAATGGGTTGATCACATTTTTTTTTCTGAACATCTTTCAAGATGTTATAATTGTGTACCTTCCAAATGACCCTTCCATATCTTGCCTTTGCCACCAGAATCCTAGCACTTCTCTACTTTAAATTTTAGAATGCCATTCTACATTACTTGATCCAGATTCTCATTTTGGAAGGAAACATAATATGCCCAAGTATAAGGATACTCAAGATGTCTGGAGAGGCCATTAGCTTGTGTTTGCAAATAAGAAGCTTGTTGTGAACTAATTAGAAAATAATGGGATTATGGCATAATCGTTGATGAAACTCCAAGAACCAATCAGCTCCTGTTCAAAGTAGCTAGAATTTTGATTCACCCCTTAGATAAATAATAGAGTGGCTAAAGCCAATTTTCTATCCAGTCATCTTGATGTGAGGTCAGAAAGACATGGTGCACATCTCCCCTCTAATATTTCTAGGTTACATTTTCCTGGGCACCGGTAATGGGATCTCCCTAACCCAAAGCTTCTAATTCAATAAAGCCACATTCTACCCCTTTCCCCACTTCACTTCCACCCAAAAAAGGTGAAAAAAGGGATGATGAGGAATTCACTTCCACAATGAAATTATAAGGATTCGAGCAACTAGTAAAAGATATGAGATTTTCCCACAATGCTTTTCATGTAGTAAAATGACTCAGCCCTTTCTCCTTTATAAACAAAAAAGAACAAGGCTTCTTGACTAAAGCAGGCTCCCAAACGCTTGTTGGTTTCAAATACTTGTTTTCATTTCCATTTCCTCCTTTGAAGTGTGTAGCCAGGCTGCTTGTTCAGCATACCAGAGGCAATCTCATTGAGGATGAGGTTTTGCATTTTGGAAAGGACCTACAGATCCATTGCTTAGCTCAGTGAGGATGAGCAAATGTATAGCAAATGACCTGTATGCAGCCTGGGCATTCCTGCCAAAAGCCTGGTGTACATTAAAAAAATCTTGTCAACTACCCCTTGAGGTAAATGTAGCAGGTATTGTCATTCCCATTTTATAGATGAAGTGTATGAAGCTTAGAAGATGGAAGTGCTTTTCTAATAATACTTATCAAGAGTAGTAGGCAGGATTGGAGATTCAGTCTCTCAAGATTTCAGTTTCTCTATCCATTCCTCTATATCTTGCTACCTTCCTTAGCAATACACATCTGGCTCACATCATTTATTTAGCAAGGAGGCTTATGGTCCTGAAGTTATTCTTTGGCTTTACAGTGTAGCAGCAGTCCTACCCTCTGTTTATTTTCAGTGACAAACTCAGGATGCTTAAAAAGTGTACTCCTCTCTCAGAAACAATATTATGCTCCTTTTGGAGAATGGTGTGACTGTTGCTACCTGTGATTTTATTCTCGAGTCATCTCCATTTGTCCAATTTGCACATAATCTAGATCAATATAATTTATTAAAAATTTCCTCGTAGGTTGTTGTCTTGATGCTCCGAGGAGGAGGAGGAGTAATGATCCCATCACAAAAGCAGGTGCTGAATCCTTGTCTATTGGACTCTGGTCTTCCACTCTTTGTGCCATTTTTTTTTCTTATGCCCTTAAAGAGAGGGAGGTAGTGTGCCATCTAAATCCATTATCACTACCACCACCAATAACAATAGTTAATAGAACGAGCCCGGGATTTAGAATAAGAAACACTGTATTCAAAACTTGATCCTGCCACTTACTATTTGGGCATCACTAAATAAATCCCATCTTCCTTAGGGCCCATAGTTTTCTCAATTGGAATTTTAAAAGGCTAGACTAGATGATCTCAAAATTCTCTGCAATAGTAGCTTTATCATGAATTATTGTGCAGCAGAAAACTCCATTGTGGTTTTCAAACTTTTCTTTCTGAGCTGCAGATTTCAGAGCTAAGAATTCTCTCAAGATTCATTATACTTCTGGATAGGCAAGGCTTGATTGGGTGATATAATAATTATAATAAGTGTATTGGTTAATTTCACAATCTGAATTTCCTATAAAAATCCAAGGTACTTTTTAGACTTCTTTGTCTTAGGGACACTGTGAAAGGCAGAGTTTCCCAGCCCAAGGAAGTATGTGCCCATTCAACAGAAACTCCCAATGCTCATGCTGTTCAAAGAGACTTGTGAAAAGGAGAGGGAGACTGCAATTGAGCATAGTGGTATCATGTATTCCATTTGCCCATGTGGCTACAATTAGGAAAAGCATTTTAAATTTCTACAATATCCCAATCCAACTCTGAGTTAATTATTTACGTCTAGCTTGAATTTATCTGGAAAAAGACAGTCAAGAATATATATTGATCCCCTTTACCATGTGGCACAGACCTCTGCTCAACTGGTAGCAAATGATATTATGAATGTGGACTTTAGTTTTCTGCCTTTAGAAATGACTGGGTCTGGGGGATGAATGGAAGAAAAGGTCTATGTCAATGAATTATGTGAATAAGTATTTTGCTTGCCTTTTATCTAATCTCATTAAATGACTTATACATTAAGTATAGAGGATAAGGTAGAGATAGAAGTAAATCAATGAGGATAGAGGTAGATCAATGAGGTAAACAACCAGACATGGTTAATGATTAGAAATAAACTTGACAGGAGACCTTCAAAAAAGTGCCCCAGGGACTAGACTTGTTCTCATGCATGTTGTTGTTTTTGTCTTTCTTAAAACTGACATTGTTATAAATGCATATTTATTAAAATTACTAATGACACAGAACTGGGAAAGACAGCCAAAATGTTAGGTGGCGGAATCAAGATGTAAAAAGCTCGTGAAAAGATCAGTGGGTTGAAGTTGGTATGATGAAATTCAATGAACATAAATTACATGGGCACTAAAAATCATTTTTATAATACAAGATGATCCAATAGTCATTTGTCTGAAAAAGACCTTGACGTATTAGTGCTGTGTAGGCTTAACAAAAGTACAAAGTGTATTGTGACTGCAATACCATCGAGTGCCATGTTGGACTATGAGAAGAGAGACATTGTGGCTAGGAATTAGAAGATGATAATTCCCTAAAATTAAAAAAAATACATTTATAAAGTGCTTAGCATAATACCTTCAACATAGTAAGTATTCAATAAATGGGATTCTTTTCTCTCATATGTCATAGTCTGTTCTGGGCACCCTTGTTTGTGGAGGATTCTGATAAGCTAAAGAATGTTCAGAAGAGAGCAGCGAGCGTAGAGAAAAAAAATGATTGCAGGATGGGAACATTTAACCTGGAGAGGAGGAGACTGGAGAGGAAGAGCATAAAAGATGTGTTCAAGTCTTTGAATGTCTGTCACAGGAAGGAGGAATGTGATGAGTTCTGTTTGGCTATAGAGAGCAGAATCAGAAACATTAGCAGGGTAGGGGAATTGGGGAAATGCAGATTTGGACTTCTTGTCAGAGAAACTGCACCAAAGTGTAACCGGCTTCCCTCTAGGCAGAACTGTCAGGACACACAAGGGCTCCCTGTCCCTGGATGCCTTCCAGCTGATGGCATGTGGCCACTAGTCAGGCATGTCCCCGTGAGATTCATTATGGGCTCAAGCTAAACTGAATGATCCTCCATATCTTTTCCAATTCTTCAACACTAAAAATCTGCTGTAAAAAGGGAGAGGGTTTTAGTGCCATACCAATCAAAGTCACAAGAAATTATTTTACAGACCTAGAAAAAATAGCAACAAAATTCATCTGGAAGAACAAAAGGTCAAGAATATCAAAGGAATTAATGAAAAAAATGCCAAAGAAGGTAACCTAGTTACCAGACAGTATAACTATATTATAAAGCAGCAGTCCTCAAAACCATTTGGTATTGGCTAAGAAATAGAATAGTCGATGAGTGGAATAGGTTAGGTTCACAGAACAAAACTGTCAGTAACTATAGAAATCTAGTGTTTGACTAACCGAAAGACTTCAGCTTTGGGGATAAAAATTCACTATTTGACAAAAACTGCTGAGAAAAATGGAAACTAATATGGCAGAAACTAGGCATTGACCCACACCTATGACCTATAACATACATTGGATTGCTTGCCATCTAGGGAAGGGGGTGGGGGAAAGAAGAAGAAAATTTGGAACACAAGGCTATGAAAAGGTCAATGCTGAAAATTATCTGTGCACACATTTTGAAAATAAAATTAAAAAAAAACATATAAAAAGGGGAGAAGGTAAAAGGTGAGGTCAATGAACTAAGAAATTGGATTGGTGGATGATCCCTTGCCAACCACATAAACATTCACACATACCCCTAAATTGGGAGTGTATCTGCTGACTCTGGAAACATCGAATCAAGACTGGAGCTCAGGGAGATAGTTATTAATGGCTTTGTAATCATGAAGAAGACAACACATTAATATGGAGAGCTGATGCTCTCAAACTAGTCCAGGCATTGCATTGAGATTGAACCAAGATGGCACTTTGGTATTGGTGTTCACTTTTATTATCCTATTTTTCTCCTCAGCAGAATAGGTTCTATTGCCATGTGTAGTTTCCCAATTAAAACAACAGCAACAAAGACAATTGATTTTTCATGGGAAAATACTTAAATGTAAATTTAGAAGTAAAACTTGTTTAAAACCAAACATTTAATTGGCGATAGTAATAAGAATTGGCATCTAGAAGGTGTTTTAATATTTGTAAAATGTTTTATCTATATAAAGATATCTAGAACAATGGGTATACTTCTGGGCCTGGAATCAGGAAGACCCCTGCTCTCAAAAACAGTATTTAGGTGACCCTGGCCAAGTCATTGAATATCTGTCTGCCTTAGTTTCCAGAATTGCTGTAGAGACTATACATAACATGTTTTGCAAAACTTAAAACACTATAGAAATGCTAGCTATTATCAGCTACTTTTATATCTGAGATATATAGAAAATTAACCCAAATATATGAAACCAAATCATTCCCTAATGAGCAAGTGGTCTAAATTATTTGAACAAAAAGTTTTTATTTTATTAAAACTTTTTTTTTTTGTTTTGAAAACATACGCATGGATAATTTTTCAACAATAACTCTTTTTTTTAATTTTAATTTTATTTTATTTAATAATAACTTTGTATTGACAGAACCCATGCCAGGGTAATTTTTTACAACATTATCCCTTGCACTCGCTTATGTTTCGATTTTTCCCCTCCCTTCCTCCACCCCCCCCCAAGATGGCAAGCAGTCCTATATATGTTAAATATTCAACAATAACTCTTGCAAAATCTTGAAAATACTATGTTGTTATCCACACTTAGTTCCCACAATCCTTTGTCTGGGTATAGATAGCTCTTTTCATCACAAGATCATTGGAACTGGTCTGAATCATTTCATCGTTGAAGAGAGCCATGTCCATCAGAATTGATCATCGTATAATCTTGTTGTTATTCATGTACATGTTGTACATATACAATAATCTCCTTGTTCTGCTCATTTCACTTAGCATCAAAAAGTCTCTCCAGGCTTCTCTGAATTCATTATGCTGATCATTCCTTACAGTACAATAATATTTTATAACATTCACATACCATAACTTATTCAGCCGTTTTCCAATTGATGGGCATCCACTCAGTTTCCAGTTTCTTGCCACTACATTTTTGCCATGTGGGTCCTTTTTCTGTCCTTTATGATCTCTTTGGAATATAAGCCCAGTGGAAACACTGCTATTCAAAGGATGTGCACAGTTTGATAAATCTTTGGGTTTAGTTCCAAATTACTCTTCAAAATGATCGGATCCTGAACAAATAGTTTTGAAAGGAATTGCAATTTTTAAGTATATGAAAGAATTACCCAAATCGCTAATAAGAAGAAAATCCAATTCCAGGTCACCTCAAACTCCCAAATGAGAAAAGATGCTGAATAACAAAGCCAGTGTTGGAGGGGATGTGGAAAGACAAAAATATCAATCTTCTGGGGGTAAATCTTTGACTTGTCCCATCTGTTCTGAAAACAATTTGAAATTATGCTAAAATGATGAAAAGTACCTTTGATCCAATAATCCTACTGCTGGGCATCTGGGTCCAAGAAGTAAAAGTGACTCCCATCTACAGCAAGACACCTACACCAACATAGAATATTTGGTTGTGGTAAACAAAGAGGGTATTGGTTACTTGGGCTATAGATAACCAGGTTTTATACATGAATGTGATGGAAAATTACTACTGTAAAAGGAATTCAGGGAAGGAAAAAGACACAGATATATTAATTCAAAATGAATTAAGCAGAATGATGAAAGAAGTAAATACAGTGACAAGGGAAATGGGGAAAAAACAATAAAATGATACTGACTTCTATGAAATTATAATGACTAAGCTTGTCTCTGAGGAATGAATAAAAAATCACATGCAATATGCTTTTCTGTAGAAAGTGCTGTGTCAAAGGCAATGGCTAAAATATAGTTAAAGGAAGAAGCTCTTTGCTTCTCTTAAAGAGCTCCCATTCTTATAGGGAATGAGAAAACTGATCAGAGATGATAGCTTCAGGACCGGTGCAAAGGTCCTATGATTTTTAGGTGTTAGAAGCAAAATGGAAGATAATTTTTTGCTGTCATAAAATCATGACAGGTTCTGTTGCTGAACCATTTGTCCAAGAACTGGTTTTGAGGACTTTCTCTTCTGAGTCTTTATTTAGCTGTGTTCACTGAGAGGAGGTGCGGTTGAGAAGCTGGTGGTCTGCAACAGCACTAGAGGTAATTGTTAAATTGTGTTTCACAGAGTGCTTCCCTAAATAATGGCTGTAACGGTCAAGTTGGAAAGAAGATGACAGGCAGTACTATTTCTGAGAGCTCTTGAACTCACCTACTCATCGGTGGCAGGTGATTGGAGGCTGTGACTGCCGAAGGTGATGCTGGTCCCCTTCTCCATAGAGTTTGCTTGCAAGTAATGTACTAAAATAATAATACTGAATAATACTGAAATAATCCAGAAATAAATGTATGAAATTAAAAAAAAACATTTCCAACATTATTTATTGATAGCTCTTTGACTCTCTTTACCTTGGTCTGAGGGGAAGTGATCATTTGACCTCCCTGGCACATGCCAGTTTCCAATTTTCTATCAGTGTCTTGCTATGTTGGCGAAACTGGTTTATTTACTTCCAAGATGATAGTTGATGATATTTTGATAAAGAAGTAATATGAGATAAGTGAAAAATTATCACTTTCTCTTTTTTTTTTCCAGAGGTAAAAGATTCTTGTCAGTTTTTGTTGATGTGTTGGTTAGGTTTGTCGAACTGCCTTTATTTTTATTTCTTTATTTCAAGACATTTCATTCTTTTATTTGTGTGTTTATTTATTTATTATTGACATTAAAAGGAATGGCTCACTGTGTAGGGGAGAAAGGAGGAGGAGGATGAACATGAATGCTTTGATTCTAGATGAAACAATTTCTCGGGGAGAGGAGGAGTACATTTACAACCAAGAACACAAAGATATGGGGTTGTATAAATAGAAATCCTCAAGTCATATTATATACCCTTCCTTATTGACAATAACAGAATGAGCCAGACCTATTCTATCATGAAGGAGGTCTCCACTGTCCTAGAGATTTATTGTCAGCATTGGGAATCTGATAAGTCTAACCCAGAGCAATGCATTTTCCTATAAGAACAAACCTGCCCTTTAATTGCTCCTATAATGGCAAGTCTCGCACATTTCTCCCATTTTTTTTTTCTACCTCCACATGGCACTGATAAGCTATAGGCTCTATAAGGAAACTATAAAAACCCAATCTGTAGTCTAAGAAGCTAACTCTGCTACTAGCTCTAACAGTAATCTTTAGCACACCGACACATTTCTTTTCTTTTCACTTTGGTTATTCACTTTGCTGTCCAGTCATGCAGACCTGCTGATGTTCAAATTCTCCTCCATCTCTCTAGGAACTCAGACTGAGAACTTCTCCCAGAATAATGAGATTAAAAACAAAGATCCATTTTAAAATAATGCCATTGGTTCTGTTAATGTTTAAATCGTATTTATTTAAAAAGTTTGTGTATTTGTCTATGCTGAAAAAAACCTTTTTATTCTCGTTACTCACAAGGAATTTATCCTAGTTTGTTTGGAGACAATATTGATTGAAACAAACAATGGAGAGGTGACATCTTGTCGAGCAGACTAAGGGGATGGCTGCATGATTACTGCAGACTGATTCTTGAAGGGAGTGAAGAATGAATCCTAATTATCAAGGAAAGAGGAATAAATTACTTTGCAGTGTGTGTGTGTGTGTGTGTGTGTGTGTGTGTGTGTGTGCAGGCGTGCACAAATAAAAATCTGTTATCTACTTTTTTTTTTTTAATGACTAAAGTTACTACCATGAGAAGCAATGTTGTCTGATGAATACAAGCAGGTTTTAGAATCAGGGGATCTGGGTTTCAGGATTGTCCTTAAGATAAAGGAACTACTGATTGTTTGCTGTCTAGGAGAAGAAGAAAGGGGGAGGGAAGAGAAAAAATTTGGAATACAAAATTTTGCAAGGGTGAATGTTGAAAACTTATCTTCACATATATTTCAAAAAATGAAAAAAAGCTATTATTATTTTAAAAGATTTGCATTGGCAAATAATTTACCCTTTCAATGCCCCTCAGAAGCTGTTCAAAATGCTGTTATTTAACATACAAATAACTGAGCAGCAGTAGTGAAGGACATTTCCTCTTTGGAAGTCTATAAATAGATAAAAATGAAGATTCTGCCCCCACAGCAGTGCCTGCCCCTGCACTGTATACCTCCAAAAACCATGTTATTCTTTCCAGGCTTGCTTGTTTTCCTTTCTCTCTTTTCACACAGTTTGAAAAAGTGAAAATATAAAAGAGATTTTGTCTGATTAATTCTCCCATCCTTACTGTCCTGACTAATAACGTAGAAGAAAATGTTCTAAGACAGTGAGGAAAGGACTCTAGAATGAAATGGATGTAAATCAATATGGTTTAACTTAATCCAAACTATCAAGCACTCATTAAATAGAAAGTTACAAACACAAAATGAAACCAGTTCTCCTCATCAAGGAATTTCCATTTTACTCTTCTTCTAAAATTATTATCCATATCATGGGTACATAATAAACCCCAGAACCATGGAAAGAAGTGGTTGTAGGGTGGGGGAAGATAAGAATTCAAGGCATCCACTGTCAAATTTTGGAGAACTCTAACAGTAGATGTATGAGTGCAACTCTATAGCTTGAGTAGGACACAGCTCAATCCACTGAAGTCCTCTTTTTCTGTTCAATTCATACACGTTATCTTTTATTTTTTTCTTTTGCTTTTTTCAGTTACATGTAAAGAGTTCTCAACATTTTTTTAAATAAGATTTTGAGTTTCAAATGATTTCTCCCTCCTTCCCTGTCATCCCACTTCCCCAACATGGCAAGTAACCTATATGTATATATGTGATCATGTAAACATATTCCACATTGGCATTGTTGTGAAAGAAGAAACAGAACAAAAGGGAAAAGCCACAAAAATGTGAAAATATTATGCTTTGATCTGCTCCACAGTATACTAGCTTATTTCTATGTTCCACTTCTCTCCTTCTTAGCCAGTACCAAATGCTTTTGATGCTGCTGCTTTATTGTGGTATTCTTCTTCTTTAAAATAATAGTTCTCTCTAGGGGACAGCAGGTTTCTCGGGGAGATTTTCTAGAGGCAGCCTTAGTTTCAGTTAAAAGTCATAATCACCCACATGCAGCCAGGTGCTAAAAGGTCAGATCTTTTATTGTCTCCAATATAGCCCGGTTAGTTTTCTTAGAGGCCTTTCTCTCCTTGGTTCTAAGAGCTCCCTCCAAATGTCTCCAAATCCAAAGATTTGTCCTTCAGCCTCCAACCAGCACCAAGTGGAAGATGCAATGAATCTCTCTTGCCTCGGAGAGAGGGCTTGTGGGCTTCCTCCCAGAGTGCTCTTCTCCGACCCCAGTTAATGTTCTGAAGTAGCTCTAAATCATCCGAAGCTAAGAGCCTCTTTATATATGATCTCCCAAAGGTTGACTCCTTCTTCTGGAGGCAGGGATTAAGGGAGGTCTCATACTAAACCCTGAAATCCTCCAAACATGTGAACTCCAATGAGTACTTAAATACATTAGTGAGCTAGTGGATTTGCTAAGTACCATGCTAAATTAGACTTTGTAAGGATTTTAGATCTGGTACTGCAAAGTCACTTTTTTCTTTTTATTCCCTCCATCACTTCCCTTGATATTCTTGACCTTTTGTTCTTCCAGGTAGATTTTGTTATTATTTTCCTAACTCCTTAAAATCATATGTGGAAGGTTGATTGGAATGGCACTGAATAACTCATTAATTTAGGTAGAATTTTCATATATTATTATATTAGCTTGATCTACCCATGAACAATTGATTTTTTTTCTAATTATTTAGGTCTGACTTTTTTTGTGTGAACAATGTTTTGGAATTGTGTTCAAATAGTTCCTGGGATTTGTCTTGGGAAATACACTTCCAAATAGGTTACTTTGTCTACAATTATTTCAAATGTTTTCCTTGATCATTTTCCTATGTAGAGATGGAAACAATTTATTATTATTATTATTATTGGAATATCATGTTGTTATTGTTGTTTTTGCTCTCCTATTTACATTTTAATGTTTCTTTTGAGTTTTATATTTGAAGATCTGATTTTCTGTTTAGCTCTAGTCTTTTCATCAGGAAAGCTTCAAAGTCTGTATTTAATATAATCTCCATTTTTTACCCTGAAAGATTATGTTGAATTTTGCTGGGTAGTTGATTCTTGGTTATATCCAGGCTCTTTGATCTTCCTGAATGTCATATTCCAAGATCTTTGATCCTTAGATGTAGGAGATGTTAAGTTCTATGTAAACCTGACTGTGGTTCCTTGATATTTGAATGGTTTATTGCTGGCTGCTTGCAGCATTTTCTCTTTGTTTGCATAGCTCTGGATTGCAGCTATAATACTTCTGGGAATTTTCATTTTGAGATTCCTTCAGAAGGTGATCAATACATTTTTTTTAATGACTATTGTACCCTCTCATTCTTGGAAGTTAGGGGGGGATAGCATGTTTTGCTATCCAATTTCCTCCCTCCCCCCACTTTTTTTTTGATAGTGGCTTTCAGGTAGTCCAATATTTTTTTTTCCCTGAGGTAATTGGGGTTAAGTGACTCACCCATGGTCACACAGCTAGGAATTGTTGTATCTGAGGCCAGATTTGAACTCAGATCCTCCTGACTTCAGAGCTGGTACTCTACCCATTGTGCTACCTAGCTGCCCCTAGTCCAATAATTCTTAAATGATCTCTCCTGGATCTATTTTCCAAATCAGTTGTTATGCCAGTGAAGTATTTTGCTTTCCTACCTTATTTTTTCTACTTTAAATTTTGTTGGACTGATTCTTGATGTTTCATAGAGTCATTAGCTTCCACTTGCCCAAATCTATTTTTAAGGAATTATTTTCTCCATATAGATTTTTTAACCTTCTTTTCCCTTTGGCAAATTCTACTTTTAAAGGAGTTGTTTTCTTTAGTTGATTTTCACCCTTCTTGCCAATTCTATTTTTAAGAATTGTTTTCTTCAGTCATTTTTATGCTTCCTCTCCTAAACTATTGACTCTTCTCTCCCCTTCATAATTCTTTTACATAACTCATTTCTTTCCCCAATTTTTTCTACTTTTTTTACTTGATTTTTTTTTAAATTACAGATGTTTTGGACTTAAGACCAATTCATATTACCCTTTAAGACTAAGCTGTTTAACACTTGTTCTTTTCTGATTTTATGTCTGATCTTCTCTTTCATTTCAGTTCTTTTTCATTTTTTGGCTCATTTTTCAAAATGGAGTTCTGCTCCACAGGTATACAAGGCATTTTCCTAAGCTTCTTGTACTGGGTACTAGAGGCCTGGTCATTAGCTTTCTGTTCCAGGGCCTCTGGGGCTGGGAACTTGCCCACTGCACTAAGGTCATCCAGCCTATTCCACCTGTTGTGCCCTGGTTTTCAGGTCTGCCAGTTTCTCCACTGGGGCCTCACAGCAATGCCAGTAGTCTGCTTAGCTAGAACCTTGATGCCTCAATTGCTGATCTCTGCCATGTCTCCTCCAGGGTGGCTACCACACTGTCAGTGATAGGCTGTGCTCTCCTTCTACCCAAGTGAGATAAACCTTTCCTGGACTCATTCTAAACTTTCTTGGGCTGGAAAATTGTGGGTTCTGTTGCTCTAGAACTCTTTTAGAAGCACAATTTAGCATTGTTTGTGAAAGTGGGGAGAGCTCAGGCGACATCCTGACTGCTCTCTGCTATTTTTCTTTTGACTTTCACATGGGATATCACTGAATATGCTACAGTTGTTCCTCAGATTCTCTTGATTGCACTCTGGGCTATTTGCACTATTGAATATCCCTCATTCGCCTTATATACACAGACATCTTCCTTCTCAGTCATACATAGTTCTACTAAGTTTCTTTCAGTCAATAAATGTTCATTAAGTCCCCAGAATGCAAGACACTATAGAAAGCAAACAGGAAAGCAAGAAAGGGAAGAAAACAAAACAAAAACATTGTCTTGCATTTAAGTAACTCAAAGTCTAATAGATTAGACCACTTGCAGATAAATATATGGAAACAGGATACATATAGGATAAACTAGAACAATGCAAGAAATCCATTGCCTTTTGGGGCAATTAAGAAATATTTCTTGTAGATGTTGAACTGTGATTTGTTTTTAATTAGCTTCTTTTTTCACATTAAAATCTACATTGTCACCCTCCATTCTGCCCATAGAGAAAGCAAGAAAGATATGTATGTTGCAATTATATATAGTTAAGCACAATAAAGTCCTGATTGGCTATGTCCAAAAAAGTTATCATCATTTCTCTCTCTCTCTCTCTCTCTCTCTCTCTCTCTCTCTCTCTCTCTCTCTCTCTCTCTCTCTTTCTCTGTCTGTCTGTCTCTCCCCCTGAGTGTGTGTGTGTGTGTGTGTGTGTTTGGTTATTTTATGGGTTGTTCCTTGGTTCTGTTTACCTTATTCAGCATCAGTTTGTAAAGTCAACATAGATTTTTCTGAAACAATATCAAAAAGTAGGATGTTCTCAGTGATTTGAAAGATATTAGGAAAGGGAAGAGGAAGAAAAGAGAAGTCAGATATTCTAGGAATAGGGGACAATCTATGAAAATGTACACTTAGGAGATGATGTGTTTTCTTTGAGAAAAAAACAAGAGATTCAGTGTCATTGAATCATAAGTATGTGCAGATATAAGATATAAGAATGTAAGATGCAAGGAGAATGGAAATGTAAGAGGGGATCAAGTTATCTGGGACTTTGAATGCCATCAAAAGGATGTCGTATCTGATCCTCTAGGTAATATGGAACTATTATAGTTTCTTGAAAGGGGGTGGGTTGAGCTGGGCTGAGGTTTATAACATAATCAGACCTACATTTCAGAAATTCCAATTTTATAGCTGAATGGACTTGAATGTGGAAAACACTGTGGTGGGAAGACCAGCTGAAACATTCCAGCCAGAAAGTGATGATGACCTACATCAGAGCAGTGGCAATGTCAGAGGAGAGAAGGAAGTATATGCAAGAGATGTTATGCCTGTAAAAATGACAAGCCTTAGCAACTGATTTAATCTGGAGGAAGGGGGAAGAAAGAGGGGGTAGAGAGAGAAAGAGAGAGAGACACACACAGAGAGAGACACAGAGACACAGAGAGACAGAGACAGAGACAGAGACAGAGACACAGAGAGACTAAGAGAGAAAAATAGCACCCAGGTTGTGACTCCACATAGTCGACAGGATGATGATACCACTGAGAATAATATGGACTTTTGGAAGCAGGAGGGTTTTATGAGGATAATTGACTTCTGTTTTGAATTTGTGGATATTAAGAAGTGTGAATGAGGCATCCAGTTTGAGAAGTCCAATAGGCAGTTAGAGATTAAGAATGGTTGTCAGGGAAAGACCGAGGACTAGATAAATAGAGATAAGTAGATCTGAGAATAATCAGCATAGTTGGGATGGATGATGGAATCCATGAAGCTCTTGAGATCATCAAGGAGAATGATATAGAAGCAGAAAAGCTGGTCCAAGCCTTTGGCAGCATCCACATTTAAAATTTGACCTGTATGGAGAGCTAACAAAAAAATGTGAAAATGTTAGGTGGGAGGAGAACTAGGAGAGATCAATGCCATAAAAAACTAGAGGGAAGAGAGTTGCAAGGAGACAAGGGTAATTAGTCAAGTCAAAGCTAGAACTTTTTTTTTTCTGGAGCTCCCATCCAATTTATTTTTGAGGGTACAAACACACAAACACACACACACACACACACACACACACACACCAGCATACTCGTGCTACTGCCTTCTGTTATTATCTCCATTTTTGTGAAGATGGCAAGTATTGGGAAAATATGGGAGATATATATCATTTTGAAAATATTTGAATGAACACTAGCATCCCAGAAATAAATAACTAAATCAGCCCTTGTTCCAGGATAGGCAGCTAAATGGTAAAATACGTAGAATAATGGGTTTGGAGTCAGGAAGGCTCTTCTACCTGAATGCAAATCTGATTCCAGAGATCTACTAGCTATGTGACTCTGGATAAGTCATTGAGCCATGTCTGCCTCAGTTTCCTGTAAAATGATCTGGAGAAGGAACAGGAAAACCGTTCCAGTATCTCTGACAAGAAAATTCCAACTGGGATTTTGAAGAAACAGACATGACTGAAACAATGACTGATTTTTTTTTTCCCCTCAGAGCTGTCAGTGCATAGCATAGGTTATAACTTTCCAGTGATAAGGGGTGTTAGATAATAACATGATAGAGTAGTCAGAGCTTGGAGTGTGGAGAGAATAAACATAAATGGGATAGAAGTAAACTCCCTGCCATCACTCCACTCCCACCAAGAATTTCTGAAAACTGCTGCCACTGCAGTAATATCAATGACTTTGGGAATTGCAAGGAAACAGGTATTTTTGAAAGGTCTTAAAAAGCGATAGAGCTGAAGGTGCATTTTAACAGCCAAAAGGAAATGTCTCCATGTTGCGTTTCATCTTTTACTTGTAAAGCTAAGTCTCTGGGGAAATTTACACATAATCAGGGATGACAGTGCCCACAAAAATCTTACTCTAATATCTCATTGTGTTAAGTTAAGGCTCTATTCAGGAACTAGTTTTGCCATAACATCTTATCTGTTCTTTCAGTAAGTTCTTATTCCCTTCTCCCCTCCAATTACTTTGCTTTTATTCTGTCTTTTATTTTCTGTGTTTCTCTATAACCAAAATGTACATTCCTTGAGGGCAAATTTATTCCTTTTTTTCCCCCCTGAGGCAATTGGAGTTGTGACTTGCCCAGTTTCACACAAATAGGAAGTGTTAAGTGTCTGAGAGTAGATTTGAACTCAGGTCCTCCTGAATTCAGGACTGTTTCTCTATCCACTGCTCCACTTAGCTGCCCCTGATTTATTCATTTCTAACCTTGTGTCATAATTGCAAGCTTGAAAGCGATCCATAGTAGGCACATAATGAATTCCAGTTGAGTTGAAAAATGTGATTGTATATGGAAAAATAAATCTGCTTTTTTTTCTTGAAAGCCTCCTTAAAGATCTGTCACTGTTGCTAATCTATTCCCTAGCTGAAATGACATCATTTATGCATAATAATTCTCTCTGGCTTTTGGCCAAAAGCAATGATGTTCAGACTTGTTAAAATATTTCTCTCCTTTCAAGCAAGAGGGCCTGATGAAGTCTTGCTCTTGTGATTGAATGTTTTAGTAAGACTAGCACCTTGGACAGTGCCTTGCATGCAAGGCCTTGCATACAGGAGTCACATAACACATGCTTTGTGAAGTAAATTGAACTGCTACATGATGTGACAGGAGAGGGTTAGCTGTGTCAGGTTCTACAACAATGAAAAGATCGCTAATGTCTCAGTAGCAGATTCTGTATTTGCTGTTCTAGGACACAACTATCTTTGTCTCAGAGCCTTATAAATAGGGAGAAACAATCTTTTAGTGAAGAATTCTTTGGATAGAGCAACCCAGGAAATAAAGATAAACAGAAGGTGGGACTCATTCTTGTACAGTGTCTTCAACTTCTGCAATAATGGTAGCAACTTAAAAAAAAAGCAGAGGATACTGAGAATCCCCTAATTGTTAGACCATCTCTAAACATTCACTTAACTGTTAGTACTATTCTTGTGAGAGACTTTTCAGTTATCATCGTGAGAATGTATTGTTATAGGAACTGAACCATATCAGAATTGAAATTCTTAAAACAAATAAACCCAAGAGGAAAAAAAAAAGGAATTTGGAATTCAATGAAAAAATAGTCTATGTGTTTACTCTGTGGTTTTATTTTTATGAATTATCTAGGGATAAAAAGTAATATTTCATTTGTCCTTTATCCATAAAAGTTCTCAGTCATGTAGAGTGCTGCTTTTGAAGTCACAGTCACCTGAATTCAAATGCCACAAAAAGCACTAACTAGTTCTATGATTTATTTTCCCTGTGTCTTTTTTCCTCTTTCTATAAATTGAGGACATTGGACTACATGTCCTCTGAGGTCCAACTATGAATCTATGATCCTGTGATTTTTTTTTAAGAGAAAGCATGAAAATACTACCAACTATGGCATCAAATATTGTTTTTGTAGAATGGAGTAGATAAATTCCATAAAGAACAGGGTGAGGGGAGGAAAGATTAAAAAAAAATTCAAATGAGACAAAATGGAAGAGATGATTTACCATGATTTATCTTGTAATTGAGATAACTACAAGCTGGATTTATCAAAACACAGAAAAACAGTATGAATATCAGTGCATACCCTTGTCATTTTTCCTAGTAAAATTTATCTAATGTAAACAAGTCATCCAAATGATGAACAAAAAGAGATGAAAAAACAAATATTTTGGTCAGCAAACATGATTGCTTTGACAAAATGGAAAGATACAGTGGCCAGGAACAAGGTCAGTTTATATATTTTTTAAAATCACTTATAAAATTTATTGGAACAGGAAGGTGGGAGGTTAACGAATTAGGAAGAATGTTTAAATCTTAAAACAGAGGAAGGAAAACCAGGTAAAATAAGAAAACTTGGATACAGAGTAGATGCTATTTAAGATTCTATCATGTATTGGAAGTAATGGATGGACAAATATTTATTGAGTTGACTGACAATGAAAGTAACAGAAATCAGGTTTTTTTTGTTTTGTTTTGTTTTCTTTTGTTTTTGTTTGTTTTGTTTTGTTTTTTAAGGTTAGGTGATTTTTGACTGAGAGGTGTCATAGAATAGTCAGAGTTTCATGTTCACTTTGGATCACACAACCTTGTGCTTTCTGCAATAACTATCACATGTATGTAACATGGCTACTTTTTCTGGAATGACACAGGAAGTAAAATGCAATCTCTGGCAAATGGAGAGTAGAGATAATAGATTGTTTTGTCACATGCTGTGCTCTAACAGAGTATAAAAGGGAATAAAAGGCATGGGGGGTGCAATGCTAAGCAGTTATTGAGAGGAACTGGCAGGGGTCACTATAAAACACAAGCCTGCACCTGTCCAGGTTTTATATTCTACCAGACACCTGCTTGTTTGATATTTGCTCATACTGGTTCTTAAAGGGGGATTGCACTTGAAGAGTACATTGGATAAATCCTTTATATTGTATGTCACATATTTCTTTGCAAATGCTAATGGTAATTGAGGCTTCTGTTTATCTCCTTTTTTTTTTCCTTTGGTGGGGAAAAAAAGGGTTTAATTTCCCCAAAGCACAAGGCAATTCAATTTTAAAAACAAATGAAGAAACTGTTTCTTCATGTAACATTATCATGTAATTTATTGATACCTCCATTTTTTCTGCCCCCTCTTTTATTACTTTCCTCCTCCAGTATCATCTCTAAAAACCATAAAACAAAAAGCAAGTCCACTTCCTCGCTCTTGTCTCATTGATATGATCTTTTTCCAACTTTCTTTAGCTCTAGCTAAGATGCAAGCACTCCATGAGTCAGAGGGGAGAGCTTGGCTGTAGTCCCATAATAGCCCCAGATTTACTAGGTTTCCTTTGTTGCTTGAAAGAGAAATGTTACCACACTTTTTAATGAACAGTTTATTGAATTAGAGAACATTAGATCAGAATAAGATCTTGGAGAACATTTTTTCCAATGATTTCCCATCTTTCTGAGCATTAGTACTCTTTTGTGGTGGGGTTCAAGCTGATAATCTGTGGTGCCCTGTGAAAGAATTCAGGACTCAGACCTTCTCCAAATTATGTATATGCATTTATTAAGATTCATTGAGATTCACACACCCAGAGCAGGATATGTTCCTCGAAGCAAAAAAAAAAAAAAAAAGACAAAAACAAAAACAAAAACAAAAAGACAAAAGTATTACATCACAAGGTTATGTAGATTTGTATGCAATTGTACAAATGTACAAGTTATGTAGATATGTAGGATTACAGGAGGAGTTTGTGAACAGGGGAGGTCCTAGATCTTTGATGTAGTTACCCAGAGTGCATACAGAAAAGTCCATGGAGGTTAAAGATGTTAATAATAAAATTATAATGTGTCTGCCTTCATCATAAGGACAGGAAAAAAAAAAGCAGAAAACAGACATCATGTTGAGGAAAAATGTTATTGATGTTTGTAGTTTAAAGTCTTGTTCTACATCCTATTGGTGCTTTCTTATTGGCTGATGTTTAAACTAGAAGGATGATGGGATTAAAGACCATGTAGAACTGTACCTGTCAATGAATGATTAAGAATTTCCATGGGGTTTGGACTGAGGGCAGTCTGGCGTGTTTGAAAGGATTTCTATGGAGTTTAAAATGGGAGAGGAAGCATTCAGAATCCCCCTCCATACATACATACAATAATACTTTTACTATACTTATAATAACTATACTTATCATTTTATTAAGAAAATACCAAGCTGACCAATATAGCATCTTGTTTCAGATCAAGTACAATGTTTCTAGAGGACAGATGATGGAATATATTGTCTTCCACTCGGTAGAGAGTTGGAGGCAGTTGTAATGTAATGTATATGTTTTTTACATTAAATTATATTACATTAAATTAAATAGATTGATTTTAACAATTTCACTTATAAAAACTTAATTCCCTACAAAACTCTGTGTTCTAATTTTTTTCCTTCCCTTCCCTCACCTCCTTCCCCAGTCAGCAAGTGATCCAATATATGTTGAAAATGTGTAATTCCTCTATACATATTTCCACAGATATACTCCTCCAGAAAAATCAGATCAAAAAGGGGGGAAAATGAGAAAGAAGATTAAATGCAAGCAAACAATAATAAAAAGAGTGAAAATACTATGTTATGGCCCACATTCAGTTCCCACTGTTCTCTCTCTGGGAGCAGACGGCTTTTTTCAATGCAAGAACATTGGAACTCGTCTGAATCACCTAAGTGTTGGCGAGAGCCATGGCTCTCGAAATTGATCTTATTTTTTATTTCTCAATTTTTCTTTGGTACAAGCAAAGGTTCCATGGAGTCAAGTAGGTCATATATGTATGTATTAAAAATAAACAGCACCAATACACATTTTAGAAATAAAAAGGCATGAAGTCAAAGTTGTACTGTAAATTTAGCAATGCTTTAAAATGAATTTATTTTCTGTTAACCCAGCATTTTACTTTATAAACATTAGAAAAGTAGTAACACCGGTATATGTGAGATATTTTTAAAGGCCATAAAAAAGATATTTGGTTCTTTCGTATACTGCAGCATGTTATTGATTTTGTTGGAGCTACAAAGATCACAGTAATAATAATTGTTGGGTATATAGATTTGAAGACAACTTGCAATACTTGCTTCCCCACAATGAGAGTAAACAACTAACCATTTTAACTCCCTCATTTGACAGTGGAGGAAATTGAAGTCCAAAGTGACTTGCTGAAGGTCACTTAACTGCTTATTTGCAAGGCTTTGATTGTATCCTCGGTTTCTATGACCGGTCTAGGGATTATGTTGATGAAAGCTGGTAAGTACTTTTTCCTTGTATAACACATTTTTCTAGGAAATGGTCCTTTGTGAAGAGGGACAGCAAAAGGACAAAGAGACTTTTAGAAAGTAGGGACCAATCACTTCTCATTTCAATGCAGTGCTGACATCTATTAAATTGCAGAATTGAAATATCAAGGAACTTGCCTTGCTAACAGGGACACAGACAGATTAACTCTGGGCAAGAGCCAAGGTTCACAATATTTACCAGAGTAATGAAAGCCTTTCCTTGTCTCTTTACAAAGAGGCTGAAAGATAGGAAAAATCCCCTGCTCTTCCAACTCCTTTCTTGCTTTTGCAAATCTGCAGAATATGTGTGATGGGGCTGGGATTTTTGATATAGTTTCCAGATAATCCAGTCACTCCTATCTGGAGTTTTTCCTGTCTGGAAAACCTTCATGGGTACCAGAGACCTTTAATTTCCATGTGTACTCCAAGAGAACAAGAAGAAAAGATGTCGTCCTTCCACACAGGTGCAAAAATGCAAAAAAAGGCTTTCTAGAGTTGTTATTGTGGGACAATAACCTTGGAAAGGATAGGGTGTCACATATGTCAGTGCCATGTTGGAAGGACCCAAGAAGCGTCTCATACCAATTTTTTTCACTTGTCTGACTTGTATAACATATCTAGTCATTCTTTCTAATCCTCTGGTCTAAATCACAAAGATAAATTATTGGTCTCAAAAGAATTCAGTTACAATACTTATAGAGACAAACCTTTCCCTTGGGTGTGACAAGATCATAATATTGGATCATTTAGGTCTCATAACTACTCAGTGAAGTTGATACACAGACACTATCATTTATATATTTATTCATTCACTTATCTATCCATTCATTTATCTATCCATTCATTCATTCATCCATTTATTTATTTATTTGTTCATTCATTTATTCATTTGTTTGTTTGTTTTTACTGAGGCAATTGGCATTAAGTGTTTGCTCAGGATCACACAACTGGGAAATGTTAAGTGTCTGAGATCACATTTGAACTCAAGTTCTCCTGACTTTAGGGCTTGTGCTCTATCTACTATGCCACCTAACTGCCCCAGGTATTATTATTCTCATTTTGTTGGTGAGGTACCTGAGTCTCAGAGAGATTGAATGCCTACCTAGAGTGATAAAGCTAATATGTACCATAGCAGAAATTTGAAACTATCTCTTATATTCACATCAATCACTAATTAATAGCACCATGAAAGTTTGGACTGCTTCAAATAATATCACAGAGTGAAAGATTCTAGTTTCAATAAGCTTTTTCTATCAACTTTTCAAAAGCCCTAAGGAGGATGGGACAGAACTCCCCAAGAGGGAATAAAAGCAAGCAACATATCTGGGTGCTCTCCAATTCTCCAAATAACATCAAGATAATTCTTTAAAAGTACTACTCTTGGATTAGCAGAACTACAGGGTGAAAAAATTTCAAGTTTACTACAAATAAAAGATTGTCTAGAGAGTTCTGTTCACTGGGGTGAGAATGGAACATAATCTAGTCCAGACTGTGCCAGCACAGACCCCAGCAAGTAAATAGCAAACCTTGGGGGCAACTGCATGGGTAATGCTTATGATGGTTTTTTGAAATTCTCAGCCAACAGATGGTAAGGGAATAAGAAAAATTGTGAAGGAGTTTGGAGAGGATCTTTTTACTGGCACCAGGTACAGGACTCTCTTGCATTGCCCATACACAGTTCTGAATCACAGTCCCATATCAAGGAGAAGGATTAGCAAAAATGGGAATTTAAATCATAGTTCTATGGTAGAAAGGAGTATTTGCATTCACTTGTAGACTGCAACACAGACCAGGAGAACAATGATCACACTTTTTTTTTTTTTTTGAGATTATATCACCTTGGAATAACTGAAATTTAGATATCCCAAGAACTAGCTCTGAACACAACTTCTTGAAACACCTGAAATTTAAAACCATAGACTGGTCCTCCACTCTGGGAGCAGAGCTCAACTTTAATATAAAGCTAAAAGTCAGAAAAAAAGATTGGAAAAATGAACAGCCATTAAAAAAAAAAAACCTGTCTATTGAAAGTTAGGATTCAAAGGAAGAATAAAAGACAAACACAAAAGACAATACAATCAAGACAGTTACATAACAACCCTCAAAGAAATTTGTGAATTGATCACAGGCTCTGGAGAGTTCAAAATGATTTTAAAAAAAATCAAACAGAGGAAAAGTGAAGCAAAGAAATGAAATTAATGTAAGAAAGAAGCAATTGTTTGGTAAGGAGGCACACACCTATATACACAGATATATTCCACATGGAAAAAAAAAAAACTGAAGAAAAAAACATTCTAATAAACAGAATAGGTAATATATGTAAGAGAGGTACAAAATCTACTGATGAGATGAGTTTCTTAAGAAACAGAATTTGTCAAATGGTAAAAAGAGGTAAAAAAAATGATGAAAAGAACTACTTAAAAAGCAAAGCAAAGAAAAGGGGAAATGGATTAATGGAAGGATGGATTGGGAAATAATGGTTAGAAATAAAACACCAAAGAATTACTTGAGAAAAGACAGGATGGAGGGAGGGAGAGAGATACAGGGAGGCAGAGACAGAGAGACAGAGAGAGAGAAAGCAGAACAGAGGGAAATAAATAGTAAAATAACTGTGAATGTGAATGGGATAAACTCAGTCACAAAATGGAAATGAATGGCAGAGTGGATTAAAAACTAAAATATTATGATATATTATTTACAAAAAACACATTTGAAACAAAGAGACATAGAGTAAATGTAAAGGATGGGAGGAGAATTATTATAATACAGCTGAAGGAAGAAGGAGGAGAAAAAGGAGAATAAGCAATCCTGATCTATCACAAAACAGAACCAAAAATAGTTCTGAGATAAAGAAGGAAACTTCTTTTTGCTAAATAATACCACAGACTATGAATATTGAGACTATTATAGCATCCACAATATTAAAGGAAAAATTAAAAGTTATGGGAAGAAATAGTAAAACCATACCATGGAGAACCTTGACTTTCTCCTCTCAAGAATGAGATAAATTTAACCAAAAATAAATAAGAAAATAAAAGTTAGATATGATAGACCTTTGGGGGAAAATTGAACAGGGATTGAAATAAAAATACCTTTTTCTCAGTGATACAGCATACACAAAAATTGACTATGTTTGAGAGCATAACAACATCATGATCAAATACAAAGGAAAACAAATACTAAATGTATCTTTTTAGGGTCATAATGCAATAAAAATTACACTCAATAAAGAACAATAGAAAGAATGAAATTAACTGGAAATTAAATAATCTAATCCTAAGGAATTAAAAAAATGCAAAAATATTAAATATTAAAGGATCAGTCCTAGGGTATAGGCTAGCATCCTCCTTTTACCAACAAAGGCAATGAAGCTAAGATTAGGCAGGGACGGTGAATGAGCAGAGAACCAGGAGAATAATGTACATAATAAAATGATTTTAAAGACATCAATCTAGAAAGACAGGAACTCTGATCAACATAATGGCCAATCACTATGCAATATGATATAATGAAACAGGCTATTCATAAACTGATGGAGAAGTGTTGAATTTAGAGTAAAGGTTGAGGTAAAATTTTTTGGACACTGTTAATGTGGGAAATAAGAGAGGTTGAGGGCAAGTAGGTAGCACAGTGGATAGAGCATTGGTCCTGGAGTGAGAAAGATCAGAGTTGAAATATGATTTCAGATCATCAAGGAAAACTGCCCTGATACACGAAAACCAATAGATGAAATAGTCATTGAAAGATCACATATAGAAAGAGATCCCACAAGAAAAATCCCGGAACATTGTTGCAAAACTCCAGAATTATAATCTCAAGGAAAAATTACTGTAAGCTGCCAGGAAAAAAAAATATATATATTGAAGAGCAATAGACAGGATTACCCAGGATCTGGCAGCTTCTACAATAAAGGATTGAAGGGTCTGGAATACCATATTCTGGAAGCAAAGAATCTGGGATCACAACCAAGAATGAATTATTCAGGAAGACCAAGCATCATCTTTCAGGGAAGGAAATGGATCTTCAATAAAGTAAGAGATTGAATCTTTCTATTGAAAAATCAGTACAAAAATAAAGTGTAATCTTCAAACACTGGACTCAATAGATGCATAGAAAGGTAAACAGGAGTGAAAATATATATAATTTAAAGGTTAAACTGTTTACATACCTAGATGGGAAAATTATATCTATAACTTTTTTTTTCATTTTTAAATTTTTTTTAATAATAGCTTTTTATTTTCAATATACATGCAAAGATAGTTTTCAACATCTACCACAGCAAAACCTTGTGCTCCATTTTTTTTTATTTCTCCCTTCGCCCATGTCCCTTTCCTAGATAGCAAATAATCCAATTAAACATGTGCAATTCTTGTAAACATATTTTCACATTTATCATGTTGCACAAGAGAAAAACAAATCAAAAAAAAATGAGAAAGAAAAAAGCAAGCAAACAATAACAAAAAGGTGAAAATACTGTTTTGTAATTCCCATTTATTCCCCATGGTTCTCTTTCTAAATGCAGAAAATGCTCTCCATCACAAGTCTATTGGAATTGTCCTGAATCATCTCATTGTTGAAAAGTCACATTCATCAGAGTTGATCATCACATAGTCTTTTTGCTGTTGTATATAATGTTTTCTTGGTTCTACTCTTATGTTATGTAATTTTTAAGCCTTTCTGAAATCATCCTGTTTCTCATTTCTTATAGAACAATAATATTCCATTATACTCCTATGCCATGAGTTATTCAGCCATTCCCCAACTGAGGGGTATCTGTTTAGTTTTCAACTCCTTGCCAATATAAAGCACGTTACTACAAACATTTTTGCACATGTGGGTCCTTTTTCTTTTTTCATGATCTCTCCAGGATTATACATCTAATAAATGTCCAAGGCAGGATTTGAACTCATGGCTTCCTGATTCAAATCCAGTCTCTTTCCATGCAAAAAAGAATTTAGGGTTTTTTTTTTCCCTCCATTAGAGTAGGACCTCCTAGAAAGCAGAGACTCCCACCCTTCTTCTTTGTATCCTCAGTACTTAGCACAATGAATGGCATTTAATAAACATTTGATTACTGCTTATTTACTCACTGACTGATCTTGTTTGAAAGCTCTAATGAATTAAAAGGATTAACCTCTTCTCAACAAAACCAAAAAAATAAACAAACAGAAAGAAAGTGTAGCTATCTCCAGAGGAGATGTGCCCAATGATTGTACTGGTGGCTAATTTTCAAGAAGGGACAGTTTCAGATGTAATCAATATGGCAATGGCACTCCATCCAATCTGGGCCCATGTTACAGCCCTAGAGTACAAGAAGCACATTTTTGTGAAAGTTGAAGGGGTGAGGTTCAATTCAATTGCTTGTACAGTTTCCACTCTGTTTAACAAAGACATACTTCATGGATGTTTCCTATGGTGCAGCCATGTGGAAGCAAATCCAAGGCAGATGCAGCCAGTGAGAAAGCATGTACACCATGGGATGCTTGCCTTATGAAATGACTACTTCAAACTTTCAGACTACCAGACTGAGTGAAAGAAAAGCACAAACAGATTGAGGGAGAATGATCAGGTGCCATCTAGAACTGTCCAATTTCATTTATGTACCAGACACCAGAACACATCCTTCTGACCTAATTCTCTGTCTCTGCCCTTGCAAAGAATCACTCAACATCACCAGCTCACCCAGAAAGACATCCTATCCCAATGTTAGAAGACCTCTCATTGGTAAGAAATATTTCCAGATATTGAGCCTACTGGTTTCTTTGGAACCTCCGCCATTAGTTCTGTTTCTGGCTTTAGATGCCAAACACAATAAATAGAACTTTATTTCCTCTGACCCAAAGGCCCATCAAATATTTGCATATATCCGGGTCTTTAGGATGATCATATCTAGTTTATCTAACTAGTTTACTTAAGCAGTAACTCCTTTCAATTAGTAAACTAGTTTCTTTCACTGGACATGAAATATTAGAGTATAATTGGATAGCTGACGAGTCATATTGGCCAATCTTCTTCCACAAACTGCTTTGAGTTATCCTTAATAATTTGAGCTATCCTTTAAGCTTGATCATTTGCTTATGACTATTAACAATACTAATCAGAGCTCCTATTTATATAATAGTTCAGGGTTCAGTGCTTTCAAAAAAAAAAACTTTCCTATGAAAGTAAATACTGCAAACATTACTATCTACATTTATACTGAAGAGAAAGCCAAAATTGAGCAATAAGAAAGAAATGAGAAATGAAAATGAGAAAACTCAGAAAAATGCAATTACTTGCTTAAGGTTACACAGTTAGGAAATGGCAGTATTGGGACTTAAGCCAGAATCATTAACTTAGAATTGGAAAGGATTTCAGGGGTTAGGGAAGCCAATACCCAAATTTTTAATGTGATGAAATAGAAGCTCACAGAGGTTAAGGCACTTGCTCAGGGTCACAGAGCTAGTAAGTGCCTGAGGTAGCATTTTGAAGCAAAGTCTTCCTGACCCTTAGTTAAAGGCATTAGGAACATGACACCTGACTCCCAATGCCAATGCCAGGCTTCTGTCCAGTGCACTATAGAGACTCTCAGGTAATTAATCAAGCTTGTAAGAGTTCACATAAATTTCCAGTCCACAGACTCTATAATCTCAAATGAAAAAATAAAGTCATTTTCTGAAATACTTATGGATTTGGAAACTTTGTGAATAGTAAAAACCAATGTTTGTGATGAAATGAAGAACAACTTGGTTCATATTTTAGAAAGTGGCTCAAGGCTCCCCCCTAATCCAGGAATTGGAGTTCTTCCTTTCAAATCATCCCACCATCCAACTACAATCTTTATCTACTAGGCCTCTTCAGTTCTTTCCACAGAAGATCATGCACAGTACTTTGGCATAAGCTGTGTTCCTTTTCCATATTTTTATTACAAATCAATGAAGATGGTTTCTCCCAGTTATAAATCCTACCTACATCTATGACCATATTCTCTTCCTGGGCCATTTTTATCCAGGTACCTCCTTTAATATTGTGATAAAGCTGAACGACTATTCTGGGTCCCTTAATATATCCAGTTCATTGTCCATTTGTAGAGACAAGATACATATTTTGATAAATGAGCTTTATGATTTATCTGCCTTACTTTATATTATAGTTTGCTCAATATATTTTCATTGAGGAGTTCATTTTTTTTTTGTCAACTTAGTTGAGTCAAACAAGGAGAGATGTTTAAGTCAGAAGAGGATGCCCAGAGAAGTGGTGAGTTTCTGCTCTTTTATTTTTCTTGAGCTGAAATTTGAGGACCACTGCTTCAGTGGTGATTCCTTATCATCTTAAGGGATTACAACTATTGACCACTTAAGGGTGACCACTTGAGGAGGATCCCATTGTATAAGTTTTGAATGAGATGATCTCTGAATCTTATTCTCAGTCCCAAAATTGGTGATTCAAAGATTGTTCAATATTTTCCTTCATTCAGCACAGTGTCATTCAAGAAAGAATCATCTGAATGACGGTACTATCTGTAGGGAAACTCTACTTTTTGGATGGAGACTTGAACATCATTTGCAGGATGCAAACTTCTGTGAATGTCTGCATTTTACACGAATATTCAGTTCAGATATTGATGAGTTTGGACAGTATCAAGATTTATCAAGATCTTCACCCTACTCAAATTTTTATTCTTTGTCCTTTGTTCTCAAAAAGAACTGAGATATTGGGGAGGTAATGCCATGCAATGCAAGTGAGTTAGATTTAAATGAGGGAGGGCTGTGCAAGGTCATATGCCTCATTTTTCCTTCCAGAGCCATCTGATTCCAGGGGCCAGAGACAATCACTCAAAATAAACAACTAAGTGAATCCCTAAGTAAACAAACAAACAAATAAACAAAAAAGAAATAGGGAGAGTGGCGTTCACCATAGACACTGGTAATGTTTAAGTTTTGTATTAGGCATATTGGGAATTTTAAGTTATTTTAAATTGTCAGCTCTTCCCAAATTCCAATTTACCATGTAATTTCTTTTTGGGCATAATTGGATTAGCCTGGTGGTCTTGTGGAATTAGTTGGATTCCATGATCAAGTGACTTATTCTTCACTTTAAAGAAAAAAAGGTACAATTCTTTCAATCCACATGGAACACTGCTGGCAGCCTCTCATGAATACTCACATGTTTGAATGCTTTAAGTTAGAATTAGACTAGGTATTTACTGAGATCCCTTTCAACTCTAGAATTCTGGGATTTTGAAATCTTCCATCCACTTCCTATAATAATCTTCATTTTAAGGATAAATATAAGATCCAGTATTTCTAGAACACTCCCCATCTCAACCTCCTCTGATAGATAAACTAGAGGGGGGATACACTAAACTCCATCCAAAGCTTTTCCCTATGAACTTTGCACCTCAGTAGCCTTTTATTCTGTAGCTCTGCTTGGCCTGACATTCACTAGTCAAGATGCCTCCCTGTGTGCTATCTACTCCCTGGTTTCTCCTCCCCTCTTTTCCAATTTTCTTTTATGTTGTCTTTTGCCTTTAGATTATAAGCTCTTTGAGGGCAGGGACTCTTTCTTATTTGTATCCATGGGGCTTAGCAAAGTTCCCGTTTTGGAGTCTGTGATTTATATTTCTCTATTTCTATTCCTTTGCTGCAGTCACAGGAGAAGAAAAATCAGGGCTTTGGACCTTTTGCAGCATAATGAGGATGGGATGATGGGGCAGAGTTGAGTTCTTCTGAAAGTCATGAGACAGCACATGCAGGTCTGACAGAATGATGAGTGATGAAGGACAAGGTCTTGAGTGAATGTCTTAGGGATTAAAATTTAATTTTCACTGTTGTTAGTTCCTTCTTTAAGCTACTGCTTCATTAGGTACATGGTGTCTCAAGCTATGAAGTCAATTGAAGTTGCTTTATCTTTTATGTCTAAATCTTATTTTGGAGCAAAGTGAGAGAGTACAAGGATCAGTTAAGTTGTCCAAACCTACATTGTGTTACTCATTTGTCTTTTTCATCTATTTTCAGGAGTTGAGGAGGAAAAGGTTATATGGAGATGATTGTGGTCTTTGTCTAGAAATCATGTAGTATTATCAACTTGACAGGATCCTCTTTAGGCTCATTGCCTCATTAATTTTCCTAAAGAATGGTAAGCGCCTTCTGTCGTGTGAATCTCAGGAACTAGGCTGGCTATAGGAGTGTGCTAAAACCATCTCATAGCTTCTAGTGAGAGTCAATTGTTAAACTTGCAATGTGAGCATTTATACCAAAAGAAATTGGCAAATGCTATAAACTGATTCCTTATTTTATGATTTTCTAGACTTAAAAAAAAAATGAAAGAGAAAAGGTTGCTAAATAAATTAAAGTTTTGTCAGAATACTTCTCTTACCTCCCTAAAGAGCTGATTGTTAAATATTTTATTAGTGCAGTCATGGATAGCTCATATCAAACTTTTCATAATAATGCAATGTAGCCACTTTAGTCATAGAGTCAGATTCCATTTAAGTTAAGGTGCTTTGGATATAATGGATAAGTTTGTATATTTTATTGAAAATGGCATAGATGTCCAACTTCCCTTAAACAATATTTCCTCCATATCACCACCATTAATGTCATGCTATCCATAAACAGAAAAAATAAGGCTTTCACTATTGCTGAATTTGATTGCTACAAAACCACTCTCTGGACACAAATGCACTTTAGAAATCACTTTAGTCTCAAAACAATAGGAAGTCAAAAAAGACAAAATGTCAATAATTTGAAGGAAAGAGAAATCTTGAGTCTACCATGATGCCTTAGGCATAAATCTATAACAATGCCTCCTCCATCTTTGCCTCTCAATTGGAGAAATATCTATTTTTTAAATTGTTTTTTATTTGTTACAGAGACTTCATTTGTCTTGACTTAGCTTTTCTTGTATACCCGGCACATCAAAGACCAACACTGAATTTATTATAGATGATCCCTTTCAGTCTGCATCTGTTAATAAAAACTGATTAGTAAAAGAGTGGGTGAGTCATGTTTTATTTTAACCCCCTAGAATACAGAATATAAGATAAGTGTACTGGCAAGTAGATATTTTGAAGAAAAAGCTTTGATTTCCCTTTCCACATTTCCCAAATCTGTGCCGAATTTTCTAGACATCCATCCTGGTATGAGGAAAAGTCATTCTAAACCACGTGTATGCCAAAGAAAGAGAAGAGGCTTGAGGGAATGGGGGCAACATTTTGCATTTGGTTAGATAGAAAAATAAAGAAAAAATAAATAAATATATTTTTTTTAAATTTCAGAGTGAAATGTTAGAAAATGAGATCCTTTCCACCTTTTTTTTCCCTTTTTCCTTCCTATTTATTTATTGGTGCTTTGGATTGGGATGAGGTATGTTCCTTAATTCCTTCAGGATCAAAATAGGATTAGCATTTGAACCTAGAGCTAAATCAAGTTGTTCCCCTTCCTCACAGGCATTATTAATCATTAATGGCAATTGTAATAAATAAGATCAATATATTATTTTAATGTTTACAAAACAGATTGTCTAATTTGATTCAGACAGTAACACTAGGAAATTGTAATATATTGTTAGAGTCAGAAAGAGGTAGGTAATTGTTGGAATCTTTACAAACTGTTAAGTCATTAGAGTTGATAGAGACAATAATTATCTAATTTAGTATGATTGATCTGATCTTACAAGGAGATATTATGGGTCAGAAGAAACAAGGTACTAAGTCGAAATGAGAAACAATGCTTGTGTTCACACCTGTACTCATTAGAGTTCACACTTTTGAGAGATTTCAGGGTTTAGTATGAGATATCCAAATTCACACCTCCCTTAATCCCTCCCTCAAAGGGGAGGGGTAAACCTTTGAGCTATGATATATAAGAAGCAGACTCAGTCCGGAGTTCAACTGAATCAAATGGAGAGAGGAGCGTTAAGTGAGTTCAGCCAGAAGCCCTCTCTTGGAGGCAAGAGAGATTCATTTCATCGGGTTTGCTGGCTGGAGACTGAAGAAAGCAGAGACAGAAGCAAAGGATAAAGCTGCAAGAGCTCTTGGGACCAAGCAGAGAGACAGGCCTCTAAGAAAACAAACTGGGCTATATTGGAGATAATAAAAAATCTGAACTTTTAGCACCTGGCTGCATTTGGGTGATTATTACTTTTAACAGAAACTAAGGCTGCCTCCAGAAAACCTCCCCAAGAAACCTGCTCCCAGAGAGAGACTGATTATATTTTAAAGAAGAAAAACACCACATTTTGGCACCGGAACAGGGGCGATCTGGCTTGAGAGCTGCCTCCGCACTAACCACGGGTGGAGAAGATGGCAGTCACAGTGAGAACTTTGCAGGAGCAGCTAGAAAAAGCTAAGGAGAGCTTAAAAAATGTAGATGAGACTATCCGAAAACTCACGGGCCAGGATCCTAATGATGTGAGACCCATCCATGCTAGATTGCTGGCCCTCTCAGGCCCTGGCGGAGGTAGGGGTCGTGGTAATTTATTGCTAAGGCATGGATTCTCAGATAGTGGAGGAGGACCCCCAGCCAAACAGAGAGATCTTGAAGGGGCAGTCAGTAGGCTGGGAGGAGAGCGTCAGACAAGAAGAGAATCACGCCAAGAAAGTGATGCAGAGGATGATAATGTCAAAAAACCAGCATTGCAGTCTTCAGTTGTAGCTACCTCCAAAGAGCGCACACGTCAAGACCTTATTCAGGATCAAAATATGGATGAAAAGGGAAAACAAAGGAATCAACGTATATTTGGCTTGTTAATGGGTACCCTTCAGAAATTTAAGCAGGAATCAACTGTAGCTACAGAAAGGCAAAAGAGGCGTCAAGAAATTGAACAAAAGCTTGAAGTGCAAGCCGAAGAAGAAAGAAAACAATTTGAAAATGAAAGGAGAGAACTTTTTGAAGAAAGACATGCTAAAGAGACAGAACTACAACTTTTGGAACTAAAGGTTGAACTTGCTCAGTTGCAAGAAGAATGGAATGAGCATCATTCTAAGATAATTAAACATATAAGAACTAAAACAAAGCCCCATTTGTTCTATATTCCTGGAAGAATGTGTCCAGCTACACAAAAGCAGATAGAAGAGTCACAGAGAAAAATGAACGCTATGTTTGAAAGTAGACACAATGAATTTGCTGAACAAATAAATAAAATGGAGGCTAGGCCTAGAAGACAATCAATGAAGGTAAAAGAACCTCAGGTGGTGCATAATGAAGAACAGAAGGCAGAGCAAGAAGAGGGTAAGGTGGCTCAGCGTGAGGAAGAGATGGAGGAGACAGGAAAATGCTAATGTTCCAGAAATTGAAAATGAATCTGAAGAGAAACAAGAGAGAGAACCATTATTATTTTAAAGAAGAAATGGCACCCAACATGGGGCAAAGAGAGAATCATTTCATCAGGTTTGCTGGCTGGAGGCTGAAGAAAGCAGAAACAGAAGCAAAGGACAAAGCTGCAAGAGCTCTTGGAATCAAGCAGAGAGAGAGACCTCTAAGAAAATTAACTGGGCTATATTGGAGACAATAAAAGATCTGAACTTGTAGCACCTGGCTTCATTTGGGTGATTATTACGTTTAACTGAAACTAAGGCTGCCTCTAGAAACCCCCCCCTCTCCCCCAAGAAACCTGCTCGCAGAGAGAGACTGATTATATTTGAAAGAAGAAAAACACCACAGATAATGGCTATAGAGTTACACAACTGCCAAGTAATGGTGCACAACTGGAACTCAGGGCTTTTCTAATGCCATAGCCAAGGTGCATTGTACTTGGCCTTGCAAGAGAAAACCAGTCTGAAATGAATACCAGGGAAAGGCTTCAGTAAGTTAGCAAGTCATAGGAATTCAAGCTAGAAGGAAGCTGGAAATCATTTAGATCAAATTCCTCATCTTTCAAGTAGCACAGTTGATTCTCAGTGAGTTTAAGTGAAAGATCTAAGATCACTTAACTGCTGTACTATTTTGCTGTGCAGATGACAGATGGATTTGGCAAATGAATTTATAGGAGTTCCAATATATTGGAATTACAGTCCAAGCTTCTGAAAGCCAATACACACAGATCTTCTGAATCCCAGTCTCTCACCAATTCTCTCTTTTTATTATTTTTTCCTCTGATTATGCATGTTCATTATTTTTTCTTGAATAAAAATTTATTTATGAATCATGAAGGGAGAAAAAATCAGAACAAAAGAAAAGAAAACAAGAAAGAGAAAAAAAGTGAACATAACATGCATTGACTTACATTCACTCTCCATAGTTCTCTTTCTGGATATAGATGGTATGTTCGACCCACAGTTTATTGTCATTGTCCAAAATTTTGACACAATTCCACCTACAATGCATTATTGTCCCCAGTTTTCTCACATCCCCTTCAACATTTATCATTATCTTTTCCTATCATCTTTGTCAACCTGATAGTTTTGAGGTGGTTTAAATGTGCATTTCTCTAATCGATAGTGATTTAGATCATTTTTATTTGACTATAGATGACTTTAATTTCATCATCTGAAAATTGTTCATATCCTCTGACCATTTTTCAATTGGGGAATGACTTGTACTCTTATAAATTTGACACTGTTCTTTATATATTTTAGAAATAAGGTCTTTATCAGTAACACTGGTTATAATTTCCCCCCCAGTTTTGTGCTTCCCTTTTTATTTTGCTTGTGTTGGTTTTGTTTATGCAAAAAAATTAATTTAAAATAATTAAACTTGTCTATTTTGCATTTTATAACATTCTCTAGTTATTCTTTGTTAATAAATTTCTCTTTTGTCCAAAGAACTGATAGGTAAATTGTCCCTTGCTTTCCTATTATGCTGATGGTATCACCCTTTACACCCAAATCGTGTACCCGTTTTGAAATTATTTTGATATGGGTGGTGAGATGTATGTCTATGCTGAGTTTCTGACATTATTATTTTGTTTTAAATAGTGAATTCTTATCCCAGAAACTGAAGTTGTGGAGTTTATCAAATACTAGATTACTATAATCATGGATTATTGTGTTATGTGTATCTAACCTATTCCATTCATCCACCACTCTATTTCTTAGACAGTACTAAATGGTTTTTGATGACCGCTGCTTTGTATTATAGTTTTAAGTCTGGTATTGATAGGCCACCATCCTTTGTATTTTTTCCCCACTAATTCCTTTGATATTCTTGACATTGTTCTTTCTGAGAAATTATGTCATATTTTTTCTAACTATATATTTTTTTGGCAGTTTGAGTTTTATGGCACTAAAAATGTAGACTAATTTAGCTGGAATTGTCATTTATATTATATTAGCTCAGCCTACCCATAAGCAATTAACATTTTTCCAATTGTCTAGATCTAACTTTATTTCTGTGAGAAGTATTTTGTAATTGTATTCATATAGCTACTGGGTTTGTCTTGGCAGGTGGAGACCCAAATATTTTATTTTGCATACAGTTATTTTCTCTTTCTCTTTCTTGCTGCTGGGCTAGTGGTGATGTTAGGTCAAAGGATCTGAATGAATATATAGCTCTTTGGGAACATACTATACCTTTGATCATTTATCAGTTGAGGCATGGTTCTTATTTTTTATAAATTTCACTGCATTTCCTCTATGTTTGAGAAATGAAGCCTTATCAGAGAAATTCAAAGCCAACATTTCTATTTTGATATTGAATAATAGTGGTGATAATGGGCATCTTTGTTTCACCTCTGATGTCATAAGGAATGTATCCAGCTTCCCCCCAATTACAAATAATGTTTGCTAATAATTTTAAATAGATGCTGCTTATCATTTTAAGGAAAATTCCTTTTCTTTCTATGCTCTCTAGTATTTTTAATAGCTATGGTTTCTGTATTTTGCCAAAAATATGTCTGCAGCTATTTAGAGTGTCATATAATTTGTTAGTTTTATTATTGATATGGTCAATTATGGCAAGAGTTTTCCTGATATTGAGCCAGCCTTGCATTCCTGGTATAACTTCCAATTGATCACAATGTATTTATCCTCCTGATAAGTTGTTATAATCTTTTTGCTGATATTTTATTTAGAATTTTTTCATCAACATTCATTAGGAAGATTGTGATTTTCTTTCTTTGTTTTGGCTTTTCCTGATTCAGGCATCAGTACCAAATTTGTGATAAAGAAGGAATTTAACAGTATTCATTTTTCTATTTTTTTCCCAAATAGTTTACATATTATTTGGATTAATTGATCTCTAAATGTTTGGTAGAATTCACTTTTAAATACATCTGGCCCTTGAGATTTTTTTCTTAGAGAATTTATTAGTTGCTTGTTCGAATACTTTTTCTAAAATGGGACTATTTAAATAATTTATTTTTTTCCTCTGTTAATCTGGGCAATTTATTTTTATATATATTCATCCATTTCAATTAGATTGTCAGATTTGCTGGCATTTAGTTGAGCAAATTAACTCCTAACTATTACACTCACTTTTCCACTGGTGATAAGTTCACCCTTTTCATTTTTTATTCTGGTAATTTGTTTTCTTCTTTCCCTTTTTCTAACAAAATTAAGAAAATGTTTATCTATATTGTTCATTTTTTTTCATTAAATAAATTTAGTTTTATTAAGTAGTTCAATAGTTTTCTTAGTTTGAATTTTATTAATCTCTCCTTTGAGTTTCAGAATTTCTATTTGGTATTTAATTAGGAGCTTTCAATTCATTCTTTTTCTAGCTTTTTTTAGTTGCAAGCCCAATTCCTTGGTCTCCCTTTTCTCTGTTTTATCCATATAGCTATTTAGAGATATGCATTTTTGCCTAAGAACTGCTTTGACTCATTATAGTCTTTCTTTTGGATGAGATTATTGGCTGTCTCTATGATTTGTTGTTTTATCCACTAATTCTTTAGAATTAGATTATTTAATTGCCAATTGGTCTTCAGTCTATCTTTCCCTGGCCCTTTGCTTAATATACTTTTTTATTGCATTGTGGTCTGAAAGGAGAAACATTCACTATTTCTGCTTTTCTGCATTTAATTATGAGTTTTTTATGCCTTAATATAGGTAACACTTTTTTATAGTTTGTATGTACTACTAAAAAAAGGAGGTGTATTACTTTCTATCTATATTCAGTTTTTTTCCAGGGCTATGAAATCTAAGTTTTCTAGTTATGATTCTATTAACCTTGATATTTTCTTTTTTTTGTTTGTTTATTTTGTGCTTGGATTTATCTAATTCTGAGAGGAGGAGCTTGATGCCCCTTATTAGTAGAGTTTTATTGTCTATTTCTTTGGCCCTCCCTTCTATCATCCCTTCTCCCTTCTTTTATGCCTCTCTCCTAATGTTTCTGCCCTCCTTTCTATCTAGGCCCTCCCTTTTTTTCCCCCTTTTTCCTGTTACTTCCTTATAACGAGATAAATTTCTATATCTATTGAGTGAACATGTTATTTCCTATTTTGAGCAAAAACTGATGAGATTAAACGTCAGACAATGCTCATCGCCCTTTCTTCTTCTATCATAATACTTTTTTGGGTGATCTAATTTATCTTATTTTATCTTCCCTTTTCTCTTTAATCCAGTATAATTATTTTTCCCTTCCTTTTCCAAGCTGTTTACTCTTTCTTGCATACCTCTCATTTCTTTTCTCATTTTTTTTCTTGTACATCTTTTATTTACTCTTTAAAATCTTTTATGAGCACTTCCAGGAAGCATCTTTGGATTTGAGACCAATTCATATCATCGTTTGAGATTTCCCCTATGGGCATTATGTTCTTCTCTGAGTCAGTATTTAAGTCTTCTCTGTCACCATAATACCTGTTTGTGGTAAAAGTTCTTTTCTGTTTCTTGTTCATTTTCTGTCTTTTTTCTTTCTTTTGTGTTTTTTCTTTCTTTTTTCATGCTCACACTGTGATCTTGGGATAAAGGGGACAGAAGCTTCCAGTCTTCTGAGCCTTGGGTTTGAGCACAGAGACCCTTGTATTTGGTGTTTTGCTCCCAGCAGGGGTAGCTCTACCTGCTTTCTCTCCAGTAAGCAATTTACTTTCCCTAGCTGACCATTTGCTTTCTGAACTGGGACTGAAGACTGCCCCACTGGTCTTCTTTGCTAATGAGCCAGGATTGAGGGTCTCATTTGTTGATCTGCTGTGATTAAAACTCTCTCTCTCTGGTTTTCCTGGACATCAACTGAGCTGGGCTAAATACCCCTTTAATCCCAGTTAAACTGATCTTTCTGGAAGTGTATCTATGTTGAGCTGGAGAATGATTTCATTCCATCAGACTCAGTTCAGAGGCTTGGTTTCATGAGATTTTTGAAGGAAAATGGAAAAGGTTAAAAAAAAAACTGTAATGGGCCAGAACTCTGGAAAAATATACTTGAGGCAAGAATTCTTACAAGAAAGTGTTAATTCAATGGAATTGCTAAGACAGTGGTTATCTAATTAGGCATGGTGATTAAAAGTTCTCTAGTTCAGTATGAATGATTTAATCTTACAACAAATAATGGTTCCCTAGTGATATAATGATTGACTTATACTCAGTATGATGAATGTATTTAATTGTAATAGAGTATGTAAACTCAGCCACAAGAGAGAAGACTTGACCAGTCTCATGGTGTTTCTCCTCCCTTCATCACTTCTCCACTAAGACTAAGGACTCAGGCTAGCCCCGAGATCCTATAGAGAGCTAGTTTGGACGCTATATTTTAATCCACCCTAGTGTGGGGGCTCTAGAAAGCATTTTTTTTTACCCCAACTTGGGAACTCAAGAAAGCAGGACATTACATTGAGATGTGCAGACTGCTGACTGGCTGATTGGCTGAGACTGGGAGAATGAAAGAGACAATAAAGACTTCGGACTTTATCCCTGACTATTTTCATGGTGATTATTCTGCTGAAACCAAGGCCCATTGGAAGGACCTCCAGAGAGATAGCCAGAACATTACAGAAGCTTTCTGGCTTCACTCAACCATTTTGGCTCTTTTCCTCCCTTCCCTCCCCCTCCTACCCATTCTTAAGAAAAGCAATAGATACCTTGATAAGCAAGAAAACAGAGAGACTTTGCCTTAGCCCTTTGGCTTGGAGATTAGCTTGTATTTGTGCACAGGAATTTACTGAAGAGTTTCAAGCTTTTTTTTTTTTTTCTTCTTTCCTCCTAGGAATTTGCTGAGGAGTTTCAAGCTTTTTTCTCCCCTTCTTTCCTTCCTTTCTCCTTCTTTTTATTCCTCCCTCCTTCCTTCCCTCCCTCCCTCCTTTCCTCTCTCCCTCCTTTCCTCTTTTCCTTCCTTTCTTCTTTTCTTCCTTCCTTCCTTTCCCAGAGGCATATACTATATTCTCATGCTATATAATGACTTTAGCATCTCAGAGTTCCTGTGGTTCTGATGTCAGTCCTTTGATGAAGTTTTGTTGTTGCTGTTGTTAAGGGTGATAGAGAGATTAAGGAGGAGGAAGAGCAGTATTTCTATAGTGCAGAGTTAGGCTAATCCATTCTGAGTGTGAATCTTCATATGAATAGAAATGTTAACCATTTAGGCACAGGCAAAAAGCTTCATCCACGTGGCAATTTTTAAAGATTAAGAACAATTTTACCAAGCTAGAACAGGGAAAATTATTTCTGACAGTCCATTTACACAGCTTTTGGCTGCAAAACTAATTTATTTTCTTCTATAAAGAAAGCAAATAGCAACACTAGGCACCAAAGTGTCAATTCTCACATACAAACATGCACATTCTTTCAAGGAAAAGATCTGATACATTCCCTATCTATACATCAGAATGTAAATAAAAAAAAGTTTATCTTCCTCTTCTTAACAATGTCATGTTTTAGCCAAAGTTATTAAAAAAAATACATCCTACTGTGGAGAAAAGTAAGTATGATCCCTGGTAATCAGTAGTTTTACTAATCATTTGATAATTCTTTTCCCCCCACTTTTTTTAGGTTATACCTATACATTCATTTTTTATACATTTCCATATGAGTTATATTGGGAGAGAAGAATCAGAACAAAAGAGAAAAGTCATAAGAGAGAAAAAAATAGAAGAAAAAAGTAAAAAGAGTGTGTTTTCCTACTATTTCAGTATGTATGATCCACATTTAGTTTCCATAGTTCTCTCTTAGAACATTTTCCATCCAGAGTTTATTGCAATTCCATTAGATCATTGAACTGCTGTGACACACAAAGTCTATCATAGTTGATCATCACACAATCTTCTTGTTGCTATGTACAATGTTTTCCTAGTTCTGTTCACTTTACTTAGCATCAGATTATATAGATTTTCTGAAATTTGCGTGTTCATCATTTCTTATTACACCCATTGGTAGCTATATTTGCACCAGTTTCTTGTATTCTGATGCTTCTATTTCCTTATTATCTTTAAAATATATCAACATTCATGATCTAAAAAGAATAATGAAAGGGGAGAGAAAAGGTAGGGAACATTATCTCACATAATTAGGATGTGCAAGTAAACAGCTATACAAATTAGGAAAAGGGATTTAAGAAAGGTTGCCACTTAAACCTCATTCTACATGCATATGAGCACACTCACCCATACACACAGCTGGCTATGAAAATACATGAAAAATGTTTTTTCATGTATGAACATGACACAGAAATAGAGAAGGGCCAGAGACCTTCAACTAGTCTCTGACCTAGGTAGTAGAATTGTTTTGTTGCCATTATTCTCAGGAGATTTAAAATACCCTAGAAGGAGTTGGGAAACCTAAGTTTTGGCTGATATATTGGGATTATATGTATTGTGATGCTTCAAGAATGGCAGGTGTCAGACAGAAAAAAGCAAAGAGACCTGCCAGGGAGCCCTAGAGAGACTGTATTTGATGTTTCCCATATGTTAAAAATGGAAAACCCATCTGTTTCAGTACATGAATGCTTGAGGGCACTGTATAATCATTTTGGGGGGAAGGGCATGCAATGCACATCCAAAATTATTTCCTTAGTATAATGTAAAAAGAGAATGAAGAGGTTTTCAGCTGTATCCAAGGCTAATAAATGATATTGCAAAAAATAGCAATTGACTGTGCCTTGGCCTGATGATATATGAATTGTGTTAGGGATACTCACTGCTCTGAGAGACTTTGGATGATGGAGGTTTTTTTTTTTTTTTTTTTTTTTTTAGGGGGGGGGATTTTTTTTTCTTCCCCAGAAATTCTGACTAACCTAAAGGAAGAACCTACTTCCCTGTTACAATCAATTTTAAAAAGTGGATCAAAAAATGAAAAAAAAAAAAAAGATGACAAATCAGTAGAAAAGAGTTGTGGGGGAAAAATGAAAGTCACTCATAGAGGTCTCCATGTTGCTCTTCCATGACTTTGGGCCCAAGGAAAGTGAGCAGCTGTCCAAACAATTCTATTTCTTGGAGTCCCTATGCTCAGATATAGTTCTTCCTTCTATTAGAATCAAGAAGGTTGGAGTGCAAGGGACAAGAGATCAATCACTACGCTAATCTATTTGATAGTACTGATATATAGGGAGGTTGGATTTTTTTACTTCTGAATGTTCCTAGGAAGGGAAATACCACTTTTGTTCCAAAACTCACAGGGTAATAAATAGCAGAAAGAGAAAGAGGAAAAAAGGAATAAGGATATTCCTTGATTCTGATGGAGAAACAACACAAATATTTGTTGCCCCAAAGAAAGCTGTGAAGATAACAAAGAAATGGAAGCATCAAAATGTAAGAAACTGGTGCCAATATAGCTGGGTCTATGCCATAAATACATTGCATCCCCACAGATAGGACCAGAAAGGAACTATTGTGGAAGGTAGTGAGGGACCTGATTCTTGACTCTAAAAGCATTAATGGGGATTGTACTGCCACAAGAATGAACAAAACCTGTAGTAAACAAGGACCTTGGCAGAGGAAAAAAAAAATCTAACCTTGATGGATTATAATGAATCAAGGATACAGAAATTATATATTCCTTCATGGGCAAAAGACAGCTCCAATAGTCTTCAGGGACAATAAACCTTACCAAGGTGACATATATACGTATATATATGTATGTGTATGTGTGTGTGATTTTATGTATATATGTGTGTATTTATACACACACAATCTAGCTCTATATCTCTATATAGATGAATATATATCTATAAATAGATATAAAGATAAAAGAGTTAGAGGATGCATCAGTGCCATCAAACTGTGGTAGATACTCCAAATGCATTTAGTTTATGATTAAATCATACAAGATGATTTTCAATAATTCAGCTAAAATTATTTGATCATAGATTGAGGAAAGGGAAAGATCTTGAAATCCATCAACTCCAAACCTTTAATTTTAAATATAAGGAACAGAGGAGCATTTGACCAGGATTAAGCAGCTAGTAAGTGATGATATCCTGTCCACTGAACCATGCTTCCTTGAAGGTGGGCTGTCACTCATAGCTGCCTGTTAATATAAATAAGCATATCATATTGTAGGAAATATAGTCAGTGATTGACAAAATGCATGCATAATTTGTTTTATTTTATAATTTATTACACAGGGATATAGTATGTCATGTAGAATATTGCCTATAATATTTGATATAATCTGCCTAATTTTCAGGGATTTCACCTTTTCAGATAGGGGAGTAGGAGAAGTGGTAATTTAACTCTCACATTACTTCTAAAGAGCCTTTTTTTTTTTTTCTGGGCAGTCCTTTCATCTTCACAGCTTAGACATATTTCACCGGGAGTGAAGTCTGCAAAATGCTTACATGCTCACATTGGAGTCTGACAACCTGTGAGGAAAGTACTTTTATAAATTTCATTTTATAGATGAAGAAACTGAGAGGTTGAAGGCTTATAAGACTTTGCTCATGTGCCACAATTAGTAAGTAGTCATTTGAGAATTCAAACCCAGGGCCTCTGGCCTTCAAGTATAGGATTGTATCTAATGCACCATATTATCTCATGATTAGTATAACAGGTTTCATAGATATTATCTTCTCCCTCCCCACCCCCATTGCCTTGAAAATGAACTGTAGGAGCTCAGTATATTTATAAGTTCGTATCTATTTATGCTATTTCTTAAAATTATGTTTTTAAAAACTGATTTTTTCTTAATCTTGGCAGTTGATAGATTAGCAACAATAATATCATCTTTAAGAATACACAAAGGTTTATTTTGTAATGAGACAGAATTCCCAAGCCATTTGTTATTTTGTTTTTCTCCCCTGAGAGAAGTAGGAACATTCCTTTAAGGCAATTTCAGAAAGATCATTAATTTAGTTAGATAAGGAAACTTATTAATTGGGCTAATTATGGAAAGTCATTTGGGTTGCTGCAAGTTAGAAACACATTTTCTACCACTGATTTCTTTTCTTTGGATATTTTGAGGGTGACAACTAGGTGATCCTGTTCTTTTCGCCTTTGTGTTACTGATACCGAGACAGAACAAATCACTCAAATCAGAAATAACTAATCCTATATTCTATCTTTTCCTCTGTTTTCCTCTTGTCCTTCTCCCTTTTTCCTCCTCTCATTTCCTTCCTTTTTACTTTTATATTAGATGATTTTGATATCAATGTATATTTTCCTTTAAATTCCATAATCAAGCATTTCTTCAACATGACATTCTTTCCATCTCAGCTATATATAGGAAGGGACACTTTCACACCCACTTTCCTAACCTCCCCTGATCCTACTTTTTTTTTTATTACAGTTTTTTCTTTTCAAAACATGTGCATGTTTTGACCCTTGAAAAATCTTGTGTTCGAATTTCCTTTCCTCCTCCCACCCTCTCCCCAGATGGCAAATAACCCAATATATGTTAAACATGTTAAAATATATATTAAATCCAATGTATGTATACACATTTATACAATTATCTTGCTGCACAAGAAAAAAAAATCAGGTCAAAAAGGAAAAAAAATGAGAAAGAAAAAATGCAAGCAAACATCAAAAAATGTGAGAATATTATATTGTGATACACACTCAGTTCCCATAGCCTTCTCTCTGGGTACAGATTGCTCTCTTCATGACAAGATCATTAGAATTGACCTCAATCATTTCATAGTTGGAAAAAAAAAACTATATCTATCCGAATTGATCATCTTATAATATTGCTGTTGCCATGTATAATGATCTCCTGGTTCTGCTCTTTTCACTCAGCATCCATTCATGTAAGTCTCTCAATCCTCTCTGAAATCATCCTGCAGTTGATCCCACCTTCTTGTCCTTCAAGTTCATCTTATGATTCAGCCCTCCCATTACCCACTTTTCCCTTTCATTAAGACTTCTAATGCTTCCACTTCTCAGTCTTTTCTGAGGTCATTATTCTTGTGGGTTTCACTCTTGAATCTTAACCCAATAATGAGCCATTTCACCTCTATTTTCAGTGTCTTCTTCCCAGCCCCCCTCTCATCTTGTTTTCTTTGCTTTCTAAGCTTTAGTTCTATGTTACTGCCATTATCCTCATCCATTACTTTAAAACTGCTGAACTCAATTAAAGTACTATATTCTACAATAGGATTCAACAATCTCATTTCATTTTATTTCAAATGTTAACTTAAAATAAATGCATGTAGGCCAGGAATCTTAAAAAAAAATCAACATGAACTTATTAAATGTTAACTCTGTGCCAATCACTGAGGATAAAAGGGAGGGAAAGACTTTTCCTGCTCACAAGGAGTTTATTAGAGTCTGTCAGAAGGAGACAACACCTTCTAATATAAGTGCATAAACAATACATTAAAATAAACCCTACTGTAAAAATATATCCTGTGTAGACTTCAGCAGAGATCAACAAACAAAAGAAATTTAAAAAATAGTGAAATCATTTCAGGTGTGAATGAAGGATTCCACACATTTTAAGTTATTCAAAGAGTGTCTATGAAATGGCATTCTAGGCCTGAGACTCCAATAAAAGAGGGCCAAAAGGTGTCTACTTCTCCTGTGTGAAAATAATGTCAAGGAGAGATGGATAAATTGTGAGAGTCCTTTCCTTTTTTAAAACTTTATTTTTTTTTAAACATATATTGCTTTATGAATTATATTGGGAGAAAAAAGTCAGAACAAAAGGGAAAACAATGGAAGAGAGAAAAAAACAAACAAAAAAAAATGGGTGAACATAACCTGTATTGATTTGCATTCAATCTTCTTAGTTCTTTTTTTCTGGATGCAGATGGCATTTTCTGTCCAAAGTCTATTGGGATTGCTTTGAATCACTTAACCACTGAGAATCACTGAACTTACTGTTATAATGTACAATGCATTGTTGGTTCTGCTTGTTTCACTCAGCATCAGTTCATATAAATCTTTCCAGGCCTCTCTAAAATCAGCTCATTCATCTTTTTTTATAGAACAATGATCTTCCATTGACTTCATATACCCATTCCCCAATTGATGGACATTTACTCATTTTCCAATTCTTTGCTACCACAAAAAGAGCTGTTACAAATATTTTTGTGCATGTGGATCCTTTTCTCTCCTTTATGATTTCCTTGGGGAAAGTCCTTTTCAGCTCTTCATCTATGATCCAGCAATCTCAGAATTCAATCCTTTTTAAAGTCCATTTTATTTCTGGTTTTCTTTAAGGAAGACATACCTGGTTTAGATCCACATTCTCCTGAATACCTAAAAGATTGACTAAAATGAGTCTACGTGGCTTAGAAAATAGGAGTGCTGCACTGGAATTAGGAAGGCTTGACCAGTTCCAATCTAAGTTATGCCTAATCACTTCATTTCACTGTCTCTGTTAATCATGTACAAATTGGAGAAAATTGTAATCCTTGTGATAGCAACCTCTCCAATCCATAGTTCATATATAGTTTTACACCTGGCTGAGCCTTTACATATATGTAGAATGGGTAGATATGTTATACTCTGAACTTGAAACAAAGGATTATTACAAGGTACTAAGTCAGTGGAATTGGTAGAGACAATAGTTATCTAATTTAGCATGGTTCAGTATGATTGATTTAATCCTATAAGGAGATGTTATGGGCCAGAACTTGGTACTAAGTGGAATTGAGGAGACAATGGTTAAATCTAGTTTAGCATTGATGTTATGGGCCAGAACAAGGTACTAAGTGGAATTGAGGAGACAATTGTTAAATCTAGTTTAGCATTGATTTAATCCTACAACAAATAATGGTTTCCTAGTGATTTAATGGTTGGTTTATACTCAGTGTGGGGCATATAAACTAGGAGCCTCAACCAGGATTTAATTGGGGCGATTCAGAAGCCTGAGAAGGCAGCTCAAGCTCTCAGAACCAAGGAGAGAGAATAGGCCTCTAGAAAAACTAGCCTAGTCCCAAGTGAAGGAGACAAGACTTTGAAGGAGACAATAAAAGATTTGGACTTTAACCCCTGGCTACTTGTGTGGTGATTACTGAACTGAAATGACTCCAAGAGTCTCCAGAGACTCCAAGAAAACCTCAATAAAGAACATTACATTTTAAAGAGAATATTACATAGATAGGATAGATTAGCTACCCTAGGAAGATATCAACAATGGGTTATTTTTTTGTAATTTTCAGATGATTGACAGAAACTCAGAAAAGTAAAATGATCACATAGAACTTGGAATCATCAATAGAATTAAAAAACAAAGGACCCTGGGATTTTTTGAGGACAAACTTATACAGCCTCATTATACAATCCTAGGAAGATGCTGAACGACACAAACAACAAACCCTGGGGGGGGGGAGGGGGGCTGCTGATCTTCCCCCCTTCCACTGGTGCTAGAAATGGATCCAACACAACCCTCCCTACTTTAGTGGGCAGGAAGCCAGGAAACACTGAGGGAAATAGAAGCTTTCCTGCAGTATGCAGTTTTTTTTTTTTTTTTTTTTTTTTTTTTTTTTTTGGTGCTGGAGTAAGACATGCCAAAGTCCAGAAGAGCCGGGGACACATTTAAAATATTCATGGAAGCGTAGGTGGCTGCCTGGAATAAACCACTCCAGGGAGAGGCTTTCCAAATGGGGTGTTCACAAGGTGCCCTGGGCATTTATCTGCAGCTCTTCAGGAGAGGAAATCTCCGCATCCCTCTGCCTGGGATATGGGACTACACAAGAGCAGATGTAAAGGAGATGAAATGCTGTGTCACTGGATTCCCAGGCCTGTCTCATCTCCCATCAGGATCAGAGAGGAAATTGTGCTGTTATTCTTCATGGCTTCTTTTTCTCAGCTTTAACCCTAATCTTTTCGCTGTCCTGGATATCTCTAGCAGCTCTTTCAAATGACCAGAGCCTCGGGATATCTTTGGAGCCAAAAGGAAAGAGGATGTACACGGACACTACCAAAATGCTATTTTTATAATTGGTTTTCCTTCTCAAAGAAATTATATCTGGAGGCAGAAGCTTTGAGCCAGAATCCTATTCTTCTAGGTCTGTGGGGCAAATCTACTGATTCCAATAACTACTGTATCTCTAGCCCTTCAAAGTGTATGATGTGCTTTACACACAATATTTCATTGGATATTCATGACAGTTTTGACCATATTGCCTCTCTGGCCTGTTTCCTCATTTTTAAAGTGAAGGCATTTAAAGTGAAAGCTTCTATTTCCCTTATTACTTCCTGGCTTTCTGCCCACTAAAGTAGGGAGGGCTGTGTTGGATCCATTTCTAGCAGGAGTGGAAGGGGGACAAGCTCTGTAGCCCCCTTGAGCTTTGTTGTTTGTGTCGTTCAGCATCTTCCTAGGATTGTATAATGAGCCTTTATAAGTTTGTCCTCAAAAAATCCCAGGGTCCTTTGTTTTCTAATTCTATTGATGATTCCAACTTCTGTGTGCTCATGTTACTTTACTGAGTTCTGTTAATCATATGGAAATTAGAAAAAACAACCCATAGTAGCTTCCTCTAGGATATATGTTTGTGAATTATGTCTGGGAAATAACTAATAAAAGGATGGTCATTTGGCCATCTCTTATAAATCAATGATGGATCATGGTGATCTCATATTTATATGCCCTTGAAAGAGTGGTGCTCCCAACAAGTGGTAATCAACTCTGATTACTTAATAATTAATAAGAAGAATGAATATTATAAGATATAGACCTATTCTACTGAGGGACTGGGGGGTGTCTTAAATGGGATTAGAGTTGGATTAGCCTTTGACAGCATCTAGTTTAACCTCTTCACTTTACAAATAAGGAAACTGAGCCAAGAGAGGTAATGTGGCTAAGGTTGTCATGATACTCCAATGAAATACTATGTCAAGAGATAGAGATCCCTTGCTTTGAAGACAGAGAACTGGGGATTCAAATCCCAACTTTGTCATTACTTACAGTGTGATATAGTCCTCTGGGTCTCACTTAGAGCTCTTAATTATTATTTTAATTATTATAATTTAATTAAATTAATTATTTTTTAAGATCTTTGAGTAAAGTTTCTTTGATACCTCTAGTGAGCCTTTTTTCTTGGGTTTGGTTCAGTGGAAAGAATCCTGACTCTGACCACAAAAAACCTGCATCCTGGTCCTATTTCTGAGATTTCTTATCTTTATTACTCTGAGTAAGTCACTGGACATCTTGGGACTTCATTAATATTTTCAATTAATTTAGGCAGGCATGCTAGATATTGACTTCAGTCTCTTTTAACAATGATATTACAAGATCCTGGAATTCAATAAAATGTGTTACCGGAACATCACCAACTGTAGCACATGAAACTTCCTACAAATCCAAGCAAAATGGGGCATGTTGTGAAATTTACAATAGTAGAGCATAACCAACTCATTATGCATAGTAGGCTTCTATAAGAAGGGAATGAACTGGTCATGTAGTGAGCTTTGAGGGATAATAGATGTGTAACCTCAATGCTGATCTGGTGCCTCTGAAATGTAGGAAGATCAAGAAAAAGGCCTTTAAACCTTAGTCATTCTCAGATGAAATCCATCAAAGCTAGCAGAAAAATATACCTGGAGTGAATATGGTTAAGGGCTAAGTCCTGACATCCAAAGACCACAATCAGATAGCACTGGTCTAGCTAAAGTTGTAATAACCTAGGGTAGAGCAACTGAGAGAATTAATTATTTTACTCATATTAATAACCAATTATTTGAATTAAGACCGCAGTTTTTCTCCTTTCTATTTCTATTTTCTGGTAGAATATTCAGCCAATCTTTGAAGGGTAGGGATATTGCTGAAATGAAATCTTGGGCAAGAGCTACACAATTGGAAAAAATTAAATATGATCAAAGGGTCTAGTAGAATTCTGATCCCTTATGTTCTAGTCAGGTCTGCGTCAAGGCAGATATACCTTGCCTAGATTGTCCTAGCTGGGAATGATCTGGGTAGAGACAAGTTGCTTTGTCCAAAACTGAGTGCTCAGTCACATTCCCCAGTCCCTCATTAAAATAGATACCTATCTTATAATATTAATTCTTCTCATTAATTATTAAGTAATCAGAATTGACTGCCACCTGTTGGGAGCACTACTCTTTGAAGGGCATGTGCTCTTGAGTATGAGACCACTATGATCCATCATTGGTTTATAAGAGATGGGTAGATGACCATTCTTTTATTAGGTATTTACCAGCCATAATTCACAAAATAATTTATTATTCAGAAATTATGTCTCTTGAACTTGTTAGCCATCATAAAATCTATTCTACAGAGAGCCCTATGAGGCAGACACAGAATATACCTCAAAAGATTGGGGGGGGGGACAAGAAGAAAGGGATCATCTCCTAGTTCTCTAAAACATTATGATTCTGAAGCATTCATAATCCAATATTCATCTAACTCTGCCTTCAAGATTTTGGTAAATCCCTTTATGGGAATTTAGAGGAAGAATCGACCAACCATTGCTCAGCTAAAGAATGTGTGAATAGATAGCAATCTTCATCCTTGGGAAGATTGTCCAAACTGATGAGAGGACCTTTTGCAAATACAGAAACCTAAAGAATTCATCATGGAGACCTGGAACTGCAGTCATTTTGACTTAGAATTGCACTGGCAGCTTCCTATATCTTGGGCTCCAGGTCCAAGTCCAGTACCTACAATAACACCAATTGTTATTTCCTGATACTTCTCTGCTACTAACCCTCTGTTATTCCTTGCTACTGATATCTGTATCTATCTGACAAAGATGTCTATGACCAAGCCCTCTTTGGTGGAGATTGTTGACATGGTGCCAGAGATGGCAGTTAAGGAAGAAGTGGAAACTAGAAAACTCCGTGGTCCTATTGTTAAGAAAATTCAATGCAATCCTTTCTATGAGACCATATTTGATCCTGAATCTGGATCAGAAAATGTTGAGGCCTGAAACTCTGAAGGTGTACTTGAATCAGATAGCAGAGCACTTAAAGCTAATTACCTATTTGATGTGCAATAATGGTTCTATATGCATATATTTAGATGAGATGATGATGTGATGTCTCTCCTCACCACTGGTGATTGCTGAATGTGTAGTGGTGAGGTAATCATGGGCAAGGATTAGAGGGCTGAGGAAGAGAGGTCAGGGTTACTCGGCTGCAGGACGAGGAGAGAGGCTTGAGGCTCTGGACTCCAGAATCCAGAATACATCTTTGGCAAACTGCATGTCAGCTTGCCTGCCTCCTTCACTTCTCCCCCAAAGACCAAGGATTTTGATTGATCCAGACTAATCCTGAGGCCTTCCAGAGAGTTAGCCCGGACTTTATAAGAAAATCCCTTTAGGTCTCCAGAGATGTTGGTCCTAGGAATATGCTTTCTGGATACGCTGACCCAATTCATATCAATGATTTTATGTTAGAACAACAGAGAGAAACTTTTAGAAACTTGCTATGCATTAGACTCCTCATTAGATAATTGTCAAGTTTCTGTTAAATATATTGAGTTTGTAGAAACTGAGAGAAATCAAGGTTTAACTGTGTTTGAAACTAGACAGAAAAAAGAGAAAGAAAAAAAAATTCAAAGAAAATGATGCATCAAATATTGATGGCTTCTTGAGATATTGGGCAAAATATGTAGATGAAAAAGAAGTAGCTATATTTTCAAAGAAGAAAAGAAGGAATTATATGAAATCACACCAAGAGGAAAAGAAAAGCAAACATGAGGATGACAAAACTGGAGAAGAAAAGATCATTTTACATGTCAAAGAACTGTATGACTGTAATGGGCTGAGGCTTGAGTTGATGCACTGAGGTCCCAAGCACATGAGGCTAAATAGTAATTGGACCATACTCTATTAATATATATATACTTGGAGAAAGAATGGCCCCCTCCCACTCCTTGTGCAAGTCCTGATTTGTTGTATAGGGAATGACGATTTTGGTGGGTGGAGGCAGGGGAGTGGAAAAGGAAGGGGAAGGAGAGACTGCTTGTTTTTGCCATTGCCATGACCCTTCAGCTCAGATCCCCCTCTGCTAGCTGTCTTCCTGTCGCAGCTGCCCATATTGCTATCACAATCCTTATTCACCTCTTCACTTCAATAAAGATTGAAGATTTTTCCCTTAATCTGAATTCTTGACTCCGGCTGATTTTAAATATGCGGTCATTACATATGACCATCAAGATTAGTCTTATGTTCACAATCCTCAAGATGTTGGGGTTAATGTCTGTTCTATCGTATCACATAAGAAATGTCATGTTCCCCAAAACAGATTCATGTTTGGTCTGGATATGGAAAGGTCAACCGATCAAGTTGCTCCATCTTTTTGACTATTCTAGCTCTCTTGTTCCATAGACTACAAAATTAATCTTTGGGAAGTTAATTTGGGCAGTGTTTGAGACGATTTGCCAGTCACAGTAAAGGTTAAAGAAATCTGCTTTGGTGATGTAGGACCTCAGCTCCTCAGTGTAGCATATGACAGGAATTTTAAGGTCTAGGATACAGAGGCAGGTCAGTGTGTATCACAATTTATAAACTGGAAAGCCCTTTTTGTGTCAGGTTCAAGCTCAATGACTCTAAAGAGAATTTTTTATGACTTGTATGACAGGTGAAAAAATAGTACAATGGGGTATCAGAAGCAATGATATAGTGCAAAAATATTGGGACCATTTAGAAGCTATCACTATTATTGTCTTTGTGGATAAGAATAATTTGTTAGCACTTTTGATGATAAGAACCTATGTCCTTGAAAATGGGACATTTCTATAGATTTCAAATACATAATAGAACCAAGTGTCTATTCAATGCCTGCAGTGACTTTGTTTCCTAATGGAAAGTACCTGCGTATCAGTTCACAAACAATCAGATTTTAATTTTTAGAGCCCAGAACTGATTCAGATTGAATAAAAATATTTGAAGGCTACATATTGGCAGGATAGCTTGTCATGTGGACTTGTCTCTAAATATGAGTTATGTAATATCAGGAGATGGAAATGGAAAATTAAACATTTGGAACTGGAAGACTCTTTGGGACTGGAAGTTCATTGAAAGCTCATGATAGATGCTGTGTAGCACCCACATCTTAGGGTATAACCTATGGCTGAAATAGTCTCATTAAATTAAAGTTCACTTAGTTCTTTTTGATTTGATTATTAAATGTGTTGGGTAACAATTTCTGTTTCACAGATATGTGCTCTTTACGCAGACTTCTGAGTCAGTACAAATGTATAATTCATTTTGTAATTTTGATTTATGTAATTTCATTCTGCTCTTTATGGATGTCAACACAATAAGCAATGTCTACTGATATCCTTTTCTTTCCAATTACAAAGGCTTACTGTCACTTATAAATTTTTGATCCATATGTTTTATTGCTATCTCCCTATACTGTTCTTGGAATCCACCTGATCTTCTCTATTAGTTTTGTCATTCCAAACAGCTGAAGTAATAAATGAACATTTAATTCTAAAGGAACAAACACATAGATCTCTAACAAAGTAGACAATAAAAACCTCGGTGATTTCATTGTGTATAAATCTAGGGGAAGAACAAGCTGTTAGTTGAAAAGCTTTTCTTTTCCTCTACACTTATCTAGTACCAGTTCCAGTAAGTCACACCTTGAGAACTCTATTGTTTCTCCTTGGAGCCCTTACGTTTATTTATTTGTTGGTTGGTTTTCTTGTTCATTCATGTATTCATTTATTTGTTAATGTATTCATTTACTTATCCATCCATCCATCTATTCATTAATTCATTTGTTTACTTATTTATTTATTATTTTGGTATCTCTCCAGTTGCAATTCATCATTTTTCTTTGGCTATAGTTTAGTTAATGTAGACAGTTATGAAATAAAGAATAAACCAGCATCCTTCTCTTTGACCTTCTCAATGCAGGGAGATCAATTGACCTTTATTCATTAAATCAAATCATTTCTGAATAGTAACTCATGTAGAGGGTAAATTGGGTCTGTATCATTGTGTCATGAAGTATATAGAATATGTAATTATTCTTTCAGGAACATAACTTCTGATTAACAAAAATAAATCACCTGGTCTTTTTAAAGAAACTAACTAAAAATAATAATTTAATACTTTAATTTTGACAAACTATCTCCTTTTATTATTTTTGAGGAACTTACTTTTTTGATGTTTTAAAATTATGTGTGTGTGTGTGTGTGTGTGTGTGTTTATGTGTGTTGTATGGGCTAGCTTTCTTGGAGGTCCTTCGGATGGACCTTGGTTTCAACAGGATAGTCAGGAATAGAGTCTAAACTTTTTATTCTTGAGGTTCTCTGAGATTGAGCTAGAGCACAGTCACTCTCACGCTCTCTTTCACTCAGTCTCTCCTCCACAGTCTGTCTGACTCTGACTGACTCACTTGATCTTAGTGGAGGAGAGCAGGAGGCAGGAGAGCTACCAGGAGGCTGGTCAAAGATAGAATATCTCATTTCCAGTCCTTCTCAGCCCTTATACAATTTAGTACCATTACATCATTACAATACTGAATATGTGTGAACTAGAGAACTATTACATCACCATGCTAAGGACTAAGTGTATATGGGAACTAGAGGACCATTACATCACCATGCTAAGGACTAAGTATATATGGGAACTAGAGAACCATTACATCACCATGCTAAGGACTAAGTGTATATGTGAACTAGAGGACCATTACATCACCATGCTAAGGACTAAGTGTATATATGAACTAGAGAACCATTACATTACCATGCTCAAGACTAAGTATATATGAGAACTAGAGAACCATTACATCACCATGCTAAGGATTAAGTGTATATGTGAACTAGAGGACCATTACATCACCATGCTAAGGACTAAGTATATATGGGAACTAGAGAACCATTACATCACCATGCTAAGGACTAAGTGTATATGTGAACTAGAGGACCATTACATCACCATGCTAAGGACTAAGTGTATATATGAACTAGAGAACCATTACATCACCATGCTATGGACTAAGTATATATGGGAACTAGAGAACCATTACATCACCATGCTCAGGACTAAGTATATATGGGAACTAGAGAACCATTACATCACCATGCTAAGGACTAAGTGTACATGTGAACTAGAGAACCATTACATCACCATGCTAAGGACTAAGTGTACATGTGAACTAGAGAACCATTACATCACCATGCTAAGGACTAAGTATATATGGGAACTAGAGAACCATCATGTCATCAGTTCACTGAGTTAACACCTTATATCAAGTATACTTCCTCTCCAGAATTTAGGCCTCTACATACACGCAGATAGGAAAGGCACTATATTGGAAAAGACTAGGGAGACTACTTAATCAGGTAGATTGCCACTTAGGCTGCTGAATTGAAGACCAAGGGAAATCTACATACCTACAGCCCTGGATGCATTAAGTACTCAGTAATCTGCTTCCTAGATCATTTGTTGTTCAGCAATTTAACTATCATTGCATAACTTTTAGAAGTAGATGATATTTACCTTTATAGAAATTTTATTTTTGAAGAACATGGCACCTCTGGAGCAACAGTCACATAGAAAGATTTTTTTTCTCTTTATGCCAAAATAAAACATAAAAGAGAAGAAAAGTAAAAATAACATCAAGAGGAAGGTGTTTGTTGGATATTACTCACTCAGAGAAAGATTATCTGAACTACAGAGAGATTACATCTGCCAGGCAGAGATGATTGTCTAAGTTCCCAAATGGGGAGTATGCAGGCAAGTTCTTATCCTGAACTTTAGTCTAAATGTTAGCTATTAACAAATGGGAATTATTGATTTGTGATGAAACAAAGAATTAATCACAGGCTTAAAACTACATCTTGTTCAGTACCAGGATTCTATGTATAACAAATTGTATTTTCTAAAACCCAGATAGTTGTCATGCAGTGTTTTTGATTATTTCTGGACTAAATAATTATACACAATTTTTAAAGAGCCTATTTTAAAATGTATCATTTTACAGGAAAAAGAGGAATCCATCCTGTCAAGGAATTGAGGACAAGAGAATCACATTATTTTTTAGCCTATTTAGCAGTAGAAATCTCTGGAGTAGTGAGAGTGCCAAGCCTTGTGCCAGTCCACATCTCCAAAATCTTGGGTCAGTTAGCCATTGCCTTGATTGCATAAGCATGGCCCTGGATGCTAGCCTAATCTACTGTTTCTAATCTAATAAAATAATTCTTGAGAAAGATGATTCTTGGAATAGTATGGCTGGGAGTAGTGAGTGGAGACAAAAATTGATATCTGAAAGGCCAATTAAGAGTTTGTATTTTAATTGGTGAGAACTTGTCTGTAAGGAGACATTTGAAGACAACCTTATAGCCAGAGTGAGGAATAACCTATGGATATTGCTTGGGAAGTGATTTTGAAGCTTTTCCCTAACCCCAATTGTCCCTCCTTATTGTCTAGAGATTCTTACTCATACATCCTCTTTCTCATAGAGAATATTTAGCCCAGAGTTCTGCAGCTCCAAATGAACATCTTGGAGGCCCTACATAGGGTAAGTGACCTGACCAAGATCCCAAAGGTAATTAAGAGCCAGGCTGGGACTGGGGCCAGGCCCATTTGACTCTGGGCTGAGGGTTTCTTCCAATTAAAATCTCCCCAGCCTACCTGTTGAACTTACAGCAATTACAGAGCCATTTGCCTCAGTAAGCTTCCTATTATGAGGCAAATACAGCCCTGAAGTTTAAAAATATCAGCCATTTATACCTTAGTGCTAATTCATTTTAAAAATCTGTTCTGATGAAGGGAGGAAACCAAGGGGAGAAACATTTATTAAACTCTTATTTTGGGTCAGATACAAAAAGCTAAAGATATAAAGAAAGAATAAAAGACAATCCATGCCCTCAAGGACCGCACATTATATGGGGAAGAAGACATAGAATACACAATGCACATACAACATGAATGTACTTGACATAGAAGATAGAATGCTGAAAACAGTGTTGGTAGAAGAAACAGGTTTGAGAGAAATTTCATATGGAGCTCTCTAAATATTTTAAAGCCAAAATCTTTATTAATTATTGTTAATTATTAGGAGCAATAGGGAAGTGTTGCAGAGATGCAGGTATGAGTAAGATATTGTGGAAAATAATAGAGATGAGCCAAAGTGGAATGAATTTGGAGACTGGTTTCTGCTCAGTGATAACTTTTTGGATAGAGATACCTTTCCATCTTGCTACTCTTGTTCACTGGGAGCCTAAGGCAAGTCCTGGAAAGCTAAGGAAAGCTAAGCAAACCCTGCACTTGATCATTATAAATAGTAGAGCTAACATAATCTCCTTGTAGATCCCATGGGCATTCTGGGGCTTCCCAGAGGCCTCCCACAGCCATCTGAGTTTCTACAAGCCTTCTATAGGCCTTCTGTAGTCTTGGGTTAATTCAGAAGGCCTATGCTGGGAAATGCAGCAGTTTTTAAAATACAGGGCTCCTCTGAAAATGTCCTATTAGAAACAATTAAGAGGCTATTAGCTTTTGCATGGAACAATAATGTGGTGATTAATCTTCGTGCTTAAGAAGTGACAGCTGGGAATGGAATATGTGCAAGCCTGGCAATTGTTATGAGAAAAAGAGAGAGAGAGAGAGAAAGAGAGAGAGAGAGAGATATCTTCCCTTCCTCCAAGCAAAGCCTTATGCAAGGATTCCAAATCACTTACAGATTGAACCACCAAAATATAGATTTCTAAAAGGCTTAACATAGAAGCGATCATTTTGTCCAATCTCTTCCTTTGACATGACAGGAAAATGGGATTGCAGAGAAGTTGAAATTGATGTTTACAAGTGGAAGAGACTACGAGATAGCACTCTGTTTAGTCCAGGGTCCATGTGGAGGACTTGGAAACCAGGGAGAGTGTTGACAGTTATGAACAGTCCAATACTTTGAAAGACTGGGCCCATAACCTGATCATATCTCACAATACCAGAGAAATCTTTATCACACTCTTAAGCTCTGATTTTTGACTTCTGCTGATCCGTTTCCCCATTCTAGGCATCTGCAAGGCACCAGTTATTGATTCTCTGAGAATAAAAGTCTGTCCAGTCACATCTCACCACTGGTCCTTATTAACCTTTCAGTTCTCATTTCTAATATCAAGGGATTGCACTCATTTGCTTCTGCAAGCAAAGGCAAGGCAATAACTTCCTTCACATAAAGTCATAGGGGATCATTGGCTATGGCTTTGTCCATGGCCCAACCATTCCTCAATCTCAAAAATGAATTCCCTAACCCCTAGATGCTATTGGTCCAAATTCTGATGGACCTCCTGAGGATGAGTATTATTGGGTACTTTTATCTTGATTAGTTTCAGTCTTTGATCATCAACGATACCACCTACCACTATTTACTTTCCTGGTAGTCCAAATCATATGAACCAAAACTGTGATTCAGGGTCTAAACATGGAGATATGCCCAAGTATCCAGTGTGATTCTTTCCCTCTCTTCCCTGTTCTCCTTGGTTTTTTGAAATTCTTACTTCACTTAGATTATTTAATTGACTATAAGATTTGGGGAAAATTCTACTCACTGAATTCTTAGAAATATCTCTATAGCAGATGTACACTGCAGGAAGCTGGTAACTCCCATGTAGACACTCATTCTCTAGAACTAGGCTTTTGGAGGTACTGGAGTAGGATTATCCACAAACCTTCTAAGATCTTGGTCTTAAAATAGTGCTACTAACCTAGGTTCAAGAATTTATGCTGGGAAATGCAGTGGTTTGGATTTTCATTCAAATTTTATTTAAGAATAAAATTTCAAAGAGAATTACAAACAGAAGATAGAAAATATTTGCAAAAATTATTACAAAGATTTTATTCATAAAGTACAGTGGAACTATCCCCTCTTGGATGGACTTATAAAGGAAAGAGAAATAAAATTAAGGAGGATAGAGAGGAGGCAAGTAGATTAGCTTGAGATATAAAAAGGTTATTGGTGTTGGACAATTATGGGAATGCCAAGTGATAAATATAGCAGGTATCAAAAGGAAAATATATTAAAAGCATGAGGAAAATACCTAGAATAATATTAATAAAAAACAAATAAGAAAATATTGATAATTAAAACTCCATGGTCCGAGATATACATATGCCTAATGCATATATATATATACATATATAATGCATATATATATATACATATATAATGCATATATATATATATAAAACCTCTATTTGTATAGATAACACTTTCATAGAGCCATCTCTGGCCAATCTGAGGGTCTATCCTGAGGATGTAAGGAGAGTTCTTTGTAATATTCAATACCAGATCTATCTTTCCAACACTCTTCCCATCGATATTCTTGTCAACTTTCCTGGGACTTAGATCATTTTAGAGACATTTTTAACTGTTTTATCTCTAGAAAAATGTAACACATTTATATGAAGATTTATTTTTTTTTGCAAAGCATTTCACAAATTCTATCTCTTTTTTATCTCCACAACAACTCTTGACCGAATAGTGCCATTATTACCCCAGTTTCACTGATGAGAAAACTAAGAAAGATGAAATGGAATGGCCTGCCCTCTATTTCATTACATTAAAATTTCTTGAAAATGGATCCAAAGTCATGATACTTGAATTATCTTCCTGGTTTGTCCTGCATTCTCTATATTATTCAGTCTTGGTTTTACCATCTGTTGTCTACTCGTTCTTTATAGTGTGTTTTCTAGAGCCCCCAAGTTGGGATGCCAAAATGTACTATGCTTTCTAGAGCCCCCATGCTGGGGTGCCAAAATATACCCTCTGGACTAGCTCTCTGGAGGATCTTGGGGCCAGCCCAAGTCCTTGGTCTTAGTGGAGGAGTGATGAGGTGAGACTCAGGTGGATGGTCAAACATAGAGTCTGTTTATTCCAAATTCTCTCATTCTTATATACCCTAATGTCTTTATATAAACAAAGCAACACTGCTCATGCAGGGACCACATGAACAACTTGCTATTCTATGTAGATATCTCTTTGCCACTTGGTATCACTCTTTGCCACCTGGTACCACTCTGCTTCAATTACAACATAGGTTGTCACTGCCTCCTGACTTCTCAGGAAGGCTGAGAGCCCTTAAGGGAGATGGGGAGCAGAACCAGACATTGTTAGCAAGTTCCCTCTAGGCTGAAGGATCTTATACCTCACCCAGAGTTCCCCCACTATTTGTGGCCCTCTACAGTTCCTCACCCCTATTCTTAGTTACTTCTAAGCACAGATTGGCTACCACCTTCTCTATGAGACTCTTCCTGGTCCCCATATTGTTGGCAACCTCTTCCTGCTGAAATTACTGTGGATGTAACTTGCCTTTGCTTGCTTTGTACTTGTTGTGTCCTTAGTTGGCATATATGCTCTTTCAGGGCAGAGAAGATCTCTCTTATTGGTCTCTGGCCCAGTGATGGCCATATCATGCTGGGAACTTTATCAATGTTTATTGAGTTGAATTCAAGTGAATTTCCTTTTTTCAAAATGACACATACAAAGTTGCAGATTTTTTCTTATCTGAAATATAATGTGAAAATAAATCAGAACATTTATTAAAGTGCTTAGAAAAATTAGAAAGAAACGTGAATAGGTGGCCTGGTGCCTGAAAACAAAGGGCTTTTATTTTTAGCAGTTGGTTTAGAGTTGAAGAGAGCAAGATTGCTTTGTTCCCCCCCAACCAAACCAATTACTTTTACATCAATAGTTTATGCACGTGCCTGGAGATCAACACAAAAGGAAGGCTCTCTGGAACTCTAATTTGTTAAAAATAGTCTGCTGAACAGGAGTGGAGATGCATAGAGTTATATAATTGAGATTCTGAATACCACTTTCAAAACATTATGTATAGGGCTTTCTTTGCTTGCCCTTGAGATATGGGTACATCTGGAGCCAATGTGGCAGCCTTCTAACATCTGCATACAAAAGCAAAATCAGAATTCACCACAAGAAACAAGTAAAAATATATTCTTCCTTCCTTGGGAAACCTGGGGGTGGGGGAGTGGGTTGCTGGAGCAAGCCTCTGGCCTAATCCAGTTACAAGGCCATGCACTTATAATCCTGCCATTTCCTCCACCTCCTTGTGTATAACTGGAAATGAAAATGCCCTAACCAATACAAAATGAGAAGTGAGATGATGAGATTCAAGGCTTTCAAGTGCTTCCTGGCATATGGAAATCTAAGTTTCACTCAAAAGTCACTATGTATAGGTACCTATCACACAGTAGAGCCTAAACACTGAGAAAGACAGGCCGAACACAGCTGTTGGTCCCTAAGGGACCTCAGGGACCTGTTAGTCCCACACCACATTTTATACATGTAGAATCAAAGCCTCAGGAGGTCAGCTGGCTTTTCCAAAGTCACAAAGGGAGTAAAAAATCAAAGGCAGGATGCAAGCGCATCAGAGCTGCTTCCATTGAGCTAAGCTCCAATGCAGCAATAATCTTTTGGTTCGTTGCTTTCGATTCTACTACATCTATTAAGGGACTATAAACCTTTTTTCTTTTCTTTTCTTTTCTTTTCTTTTCTTTTCTTTTCTTTTCTTTTCTTTTTTTTTTTTTTGGAAAAGACAACCTCTCAAAATTGCTAAAATCAAAATATTTAACCCTGTAGGGCCAAGCTAGTGACTTCTCACATAAGTGGAAATTTAGTATCAGTCAATAAACATTTTTTTTTTCTTTTTTCCTATTTCAATACTTTATTTAGTTTCAAGTCACAAATTCTATTCTTCCCTTTCTTTCTCTCTTCCCCCCTCCTTCCCTAAGATGGTAAGCAATCAGATGTAATTGACACATATGTAAAATTTCCATATTAGTCATTTTGTATAAGAAAATTTGAATTAAAAATATAAAGAAGAAAGTGAAAATGCCATGCTTTAATCTGTATTCAAACAGTTTTGAATTACTTTTCTCTGGAGGTGGGTAGTAAGCTTTATCACTAGCCTGTGAGAGACAGGGGATGGAAGACCTTCCTCTTTACCCAAATTGACTACTCAAAAGCATCTCCAGATACAAACAAAAAGCCTTTATTCAATTCTTGCAAGAAACAGGCCAGTATATTCACTAAGCAGGCTAGTAGGGTGTGACTCAGTGCAGAGGCAGAAGCTGGGTTGTATAGCCAAAACCCACAAGTCCTTCCTTATCCTATTGACTTTTAAATTTATTGGTTGAGCTGAATTCTTCAGGAACACGGTAGGGGCTGTTGACCAATGTACAACGATGTCTCCTTTATTTTGGCATGAGCAGCCTGAAACTGAGGCCTAGGGTTTAATTTACTTTACCCTTCGATCTCTGAGAAATCTTCACTTGTCTCATTCAAGTACTTAGAGATGATCTTAAATCACCATATTGCTGAGAATAGGTAAGTCATTCACATTTCTTGATTAAAGAAGATTTCTGTTACTGTATACAATGTTCTTCTGGTTTTGTTCATTTCACTATGTGTCAGTTCATAAAAATCTTTCCAAATTTTTCTGATATTATCCTGCTCATTTCTTAAGTCAGAAGAATAGTCCATCATAATACATACTACAGCTTGTTTAGTCATTCTCTAATTAATGGGCACCCCTTTATTTTCTAATTCTTAGCCATCACAAAAAAGCTGCAATCTGTCTATTGATGATTTATAAATAGGTCCTCCCCTATCTTCTTCTTCTTTAAGCTCTTTGGCATACAGACCTAAGAGTAAGCACATTTTTAATAGCCCTTTGGGAAAAGTTCCAAATGTTTCAGTTTACAGCTCCACCATTAGTATCAGTTTTCCTACTTCAATATCCAACATTTTCATTTTTTTTTCATATTAGCCAATCTGATAAATATAAAGTGGTATCTCAGAATTGTTTTAATTTGCATTTCTCTAATCAATAGTGGTTCAGAATATTTTTATATGACTATAAATAGCTTTAATTTCTTCATCTGAAAACTGTTAATTTATTTTGGTCATTTATCAGTTGAGGAATGATTTGCAATTTGAAAAATAAATTTTATTCAGTTCTCTTTATATTTGAGAAATGTAACCTTTAAGGGAGATAGTCATTGTAGATTTTTCCATCTTCTTTTCTTATTTTATTTTATTTTTTTTTGCAAAGTTTTTGTTTAGGCAAAAACTTTTTAAATTTTAGTTGATCAAAATTATCTGTTTAACATTTTGTCATTTTCTCTATATTGTCTTTGGTCCCAAATGTTTCTGTTCTCCATAGAAGTGACAGATAAATTATTTGCTGCTCTCTTATGGATAAATCTTTATGTGTAAATCAAAACCCATTCTGACCTTATCTTGATGTGTTACTCTATACCTAGTTTCTACCATATCATTTTTCAGTTTTTCCATCAGTTTTGGTCAAATAATAGATTTTTGTTTCAAAAGTCTAGATCTTTGGATTTTTTCATATAATAGATTACTATAGTCATTTACTATTCCAATCTAATCTATTCTACCAATCCACCACTCTACTTCTTATTACCAGATTGGCTTGATAATTAACATTTTATAATACAATTTGAGATCTAATAGGACTAGACCATCTTCTTTTCCTTCTGTCTACAATGATTCCCTTGATATCCTTGAGGTTTTGTTCTTCCAAATGAATTTTATTATTTTTGCTATACATACATATATGTGTATGTATATATACACATATACATACATCCACACACAAACACCCCACACCTCCCTACTCTCCCCGTGTGTGTGTGTATGTATGTGTGTGTGTATGTATGTATGTATGTGTGTGAGAGAGTGTCTATGTATGTATATATCCATGCTTAACTGTAGGCTGCTTGTGGGAGGTGGGGGAAATTAAAGGGGAAAAAGAATAAAGTAAAAAATGCATAGTAGGGAACAAAATAATAACTTACAAGGAAGCAAAGAAAAAAGAGTAGTTATGAATATAATGTTTTTTATTATTATATATGCTTTCTTAAAATGGAAATTTAATATTACACATTTTGAGCTCTCTAATGTTCTGCTGGGCACAAAGTTTTTTTTTTCTTTTTCTTTTTTTCCCTTTTTTCTATTTCCTTTTTTTTCTTATTTTGAATTTAATTTTAAATATTTTAAAATAATTAAACCTTGGCTGAATATTTGATACATTTTAGTTTTGCCCAATTTCTTTTGAACCACCTCATTCAGTAAGGTGACCCCATAATGGATCACAACCAGCTTTGGTTTCTTTATGCCTTCTTCTGTCAGAGGACAGCCCTGCATAGTTTGAGGGACACTGGGTAAAGAGAAAAGCAGCAATCTATTGAAGGGACAATAATGTAGAAAGCCAACACCAAACAAATCAAGCCTCTTGTAGGATAATTTTAATAATAGATCACCAGGAATAGAGGATACTAATGTAATCTCCAAAGGAATCTGTTACTTGAGTATAAAATATCATATCACAGAGAAACAAAGAAGAAACAAACTATCAGATCTATAGTTAGTTGAATAACTCATGACCAGACAAGGATGGCAGAAGATAAAATGAATAATTTGTTTCCAGAAATTAAGAAAAAAACTACAAAGAAACCTATTGCAGTTAAGATGAAAATGGAAACAATTAACTGACAAAATAAAACAAAACAATCTAGTAGCGGGTTTCTCAAATTAAATCTCATCTCCAGGTAACTGATTCAAATTTATAAGATTTTATTAGAATATGATTTATTCCCCAAGTGATAAATGGCCTAAAGAGGTGAGCAGACAAATAATTTTCAAGAGAAGAAATCCAAAGACTCTATAGCTGTTTGAAAAAGGAAATCTTTGAAATCACTAATGAAGAGAAAAATGTAAATTAAACCTCAAAGCAATCAGACCAGAAAAGATAATAGGAGCAGAAATTTGGGTACTAGAATCAACTTTACCACTAAGTAGCTGTGAGAACTTAATCTAAATATTGACTTTTTCTGAATGTCCGTTTCATCATCTGTAAAATGAATAATTTGAACTTGAAAACTACACAGGTCTCTTTCTGCTCTAAAGTTCTATCAGTCTAATCAATCCTGCAATCTAATAACTTTACCTCTATTTAATTAATTAAAATTAATTTATTTATCATCTAATTGATTGATTGATTATTTAATAGGTTATATCATATGAGAAGGGACACACATATTCAGTGCTTGGGTTGATGGTGAGCTGAACAATGATTGGGGAATGATGGAAAATTACATTAGCAATGCAAATGTGATGATTTTGAAGATTCAAGTAGCCACTCTTAGCCCAAGGAAATTCACAAAGAAGTAAAAATGTGCAGCGAAAAGATCAATACATTTGAAGTCAGTGTCCCTGAGTTCAAATACTCTCCAGGACATTTATTACTTGTATGACTATGGGCAAGTCCCTTATCAGAGAGGTGTAAGGCAGTTTCCCTAAAGAGTCACTTTTACCAACTATACCTTTAGGAAATGCACAAAACTTCAAGGAGTGGATAGGCTGGTTCCTAGTCAAAAATTGGAAACAGGAGGTGAGGTGGAAGCAGGAGCAAGAAAAGAAAAGCTGAAAAGAGGTGGACAGCTGAATGGAGGACTGTCTTTAATGTTACAACTTTGAAAAAAAAATTTCTCTTCCCGTTCGTGAAAGTAACCCTTGACATTATCCAGAAGTACTTAAAAGTCAAACCTTTAAAGATACCAACAACAAGCACTCTGTAGTGATTTCAGGGATTAACAGGAAAAGTAGCTCTTCTCTCCACAGCAAAGTAGGGAAACAAACTGAGCCTTTGGTGGACCAAGAAGTTTAGGAGTTAAGGACAATGCTGGCCTGTGGTTCTCACTCTATTATTGTTGCTTAAATGAAAGGCTGAGGTCACAATGCCAGGGACCAAAGAGAAGCAATTGCACCAAGAAACCATTAATGAAGTCTCCAACTTAATAAATATTTCTTTATTGCTCTCTTACCCATCATTTGTCAATTGACAAGCTGGGGAAATAAGGGGATGCTGGGAAATAAGATCTGCCCTCATTTAGCTGACATTCTACAGGATTGTCCAAAATCTGTATATGAGCAAATAAAGAGTATTTTGAGGAAGAGCAACATAAGGAATTTTTTTTTCAGGACACAGGATCAACAATGAATTTGAAAAAGTATAAGGAACACTTAACACATCCTAGCTGTGGGACCCTGAGCAAGTCACTTGACCCTAATTGCCTTAGCCAAAAAAAAAAAAAAAAAAAAAAGTATAAGGATCCTATGAAAGAGCATGTGAAGGGAGGGTTCAATGGACAGCTTGTATCTGGAGGCATAACAGCAAATCATGGAATGCCAAATTCACTAAAAGCAGGACATACAGTTTGCCTGAACTATAAGAACACGCAAAGGTGAGAAAAGGGAAATAAGATTGGAAGTCAGCAGGAGTCATGCTATGTCAGACTAAATGCTAAACTAAAGAGTACTTACTTTATGACAAAGAGCTGGAAACTAGTGGATGCCCATCAGTTGGAAAATAGCTGAATAAGTTATGGTATATGAATGTAATAAATATTATTGTTCTATAAGAAATGATCCACAGGATGATTTCAGAAAGTCCTGGAGAGACTGAGGCTGAGTGCAGTGAGTAGAATCAAGAGAATATTATATATAGCAATAACAAGATTATGTGATGACTAACTGTGATGGACATGGCTCTTTTCAACAATGAGGTGATTCAGGTCCAATCCAATACATTTGTGATGGAGAGAGTGATGACTGTGTGAATCGAATGTGATCGCAACAGAGTATTTTCTCCTTTTTTTCTTGTTTGCTTGCTTTTTTTTTTCTTTCTCTTTTTTTTCCTTTTTCATTTTATTTTTCTTGTTGCATTGTATTGGCTTACTTGCTGTCTAGGGAGGTCAAAGGGTAGGTACAAAGATTTGGAACACAAGGCTTTGCAAGGGTGAAGATTAAAAACTATCTTTGCATGTATTTTGAAAAATAAAAAAGTATTACAAAAGAAAAAAAAAGAGTACTTTATCCTCATGGTAACAAGGAACTTCTGAAGTTCCTGGAGCAAATCAGCAATATGCTGATTAGAGAAAATCTATTGGAAAAAAGTTATACTCCAAATAAGAAGGCCAAATAGGAGAAGGTGGCTACAAAAGAGGAAAGAGGAAAGAGATGTGACTACAAAAACTTGGTGGTCATGTGCTGAAGAGGAAAGGGATGTATTCTGAATATGTCATAGAGAAACATGGCCAAACTTAGCAACAGAATGGATGTGGAGGATGAGGGAAAAGGAAGAGACAAAGATGTGAACCTGGGGGGAAAAACAGAAAACTCTGAAGTTTGGAAGAGGGGCTGGCTTTGGGAGACAAAATGTTGAGTTCTTTCGCTCAGTCATGAGTACTCTTTGAGATTTCAGATACCTAAAGAATATTCTTATGGTAATTATATTTTAGACCCTCTGCTATGGGACCCAAACTTGGGAAAGAAAATTGGGTGTTTTTTTTTTCTTTTTTGCATAAGAAAATATAATTGAACCCAAGAAATCACCAAAAATAATAATGGTTATTATTGTTGATTTGATATGGTATGCAGTTTACAGATTATTTGATGCAAACTATTTCATTTGATAATTCAATGATAATGTGAGCAAGATAATATTGCTATTCTCTATATATTACTGCAAGATAATTTTATAGGGAAAATAGAGAAGAGGGTTCAGGAAAGAAGCTTGATGGAAACACATAATCAGCTGGGACATCAATGTTAATTCAATAAAGGCCTCCAAGGAATGGTCAAATGGGTCAGAGGAGGAACAGGAGACAAGGAATGATCAATGCTGCTGATAGGATGAGACCATATCTGCTGCTCTCTGGTGGGGAGCAGTAGTAGACCATGTCTCAGAAAAGAGACTGCCATTGCAGCAGCTGCTTCCAGATAATAAAAAAGCATGCTCTCGCGTTTGGGTCATTAAATGTTTGTACTATGTTAGCCAAGAGTTGGAAAAAAGTTATTCCTTTTGATGCCCATGACTTGATTTCCTCCTACTTGGTGGATTCTTTACAATAATAGATTCTAGAGATGCTAGGGACCTTAGAGGCCACTAGTGCAATCCCTTCACTTTTGTTGTTGTTAAGTGATTTTAATCTTGGTGATCCCTTTTTGGAGTTTTCTTGGCAGAGATATTGGAGTGGTTTATCATTTCCTTCTACAATTCATTTTACAGATGAGAAAACAGAAGCAAATAAGGTTAAGCAATTTGCTTAGCATCACACAGCTAGTAAGCATCTGATTATGACGTCATAAAATGAATCTTTTTGGTTCCAAGACCAGTGTTCTATTCGTGACCACCTAGCAGTTCCAGTTCATTTGACCATTGAGGAAACTTAAGGTGAATGGAGGGAAGTACCATAGAATCAATGATTTAGAGCTCCAAGGGACTTCAAACTCTAATTCAAGCTTCTGATCTTATAGGAAAAGAAACTAAGGCACTGAGAAGGTATTTCATCTAAAGTCATATAGATAGTGAATGACAGAATTGGGATTCTAACTCAAAACCTAGGATGCCAAATCCAACATCCAAAATTCATCTTCTTTCCCCAACATAACTTTTTCTATTTTCTACATGTAATTACTGCCCCTCCTTTTTTAGTTGCTTACCATCATCTCTGAGAAAGAACAGAGTTCCCTCAGGGTTGGTACCTTATTTTATCTCTGGTAATACTAAACCTATCAAAATTAATTATAATTTTCTCTAATAGTATTCAGAAATGTCTATACCTTTACCAAGACAGGAGTTTATAATGTTTGCACAAAGAGTTTTGTGAATCCAGAGAAAATGTGGGGAAAAAACCTCCCCACTTAAAAAAAGTATTAAAAATCTCATACTGATAGAAATCAAAGCCTCAAAGTCTACCAAATGCTTTGATTAGGGAAAAGAGAATTTTACATTTTTTTTCATCATTCCAGATATCTTCTCCCCTCCACCCAAAAATTATCTTCCATGAACTTGGTCAGAAAGAGCCAATATGGTACAGTGGAGAGAATGTGTGAGAGAGAAAGGAATACTTGGGTTCCATTTCCATCTTACTTGTTTTCTGACTTGGTGAAAATAAATTCCCTTCACCTTTCTAATCCTCAATGTTTGCATTTTTAAATGAATAGGTCAGATGCCACGTCATCCATGTCTTCTCCAGATCTAAATCTATGGTCCTAATGATTAGATTTTCTCTACTTTTTAAGATCATTTGCAGTCACTGTTCTTTTAGGGACAACCCCAAGCATCTTCTAGAGGTATTTTCCAAGAAGGATGTGAAAAGTGGAGGAACCATGTGATTTCACACAGGCTCCTTAAAGAACAGCTTGCAACACAAAAACTGAATACTTTAGAGGATTCCAGCTCAGCAAGCTTTCAATGATTACTTTCCTGTAAATTCAATTTAATGTCTTGCTGAGTCATATAGAATGATACAGCATACTTTAAGTAGTTAGTAGAATATATTTACAGGTTTTCTGTAAAAAAGGGAAGGAAACAACAACAACAAAAACAAACAAACAAAAAATACCACAGATGTATCCATAGAATGGATGCAAAGCAAAGAATCAGGAGCATTCTTAAGCTTTGATTGTTGGATGCCCTTAACCCATATTCTAATTTGTTGGATTTTAAGATACTTTTGTACTTTTTAAAAAAGCTTTAACACATTCAAACGTGATTGAATCCATTTTAAAAGCTTACAGTAAGTGATATAAGGTGATCTTTTTTTATTCAAATCTAGACTTTTATCAGAGACATAGGTCAATATATCTGGGAGCCTCAAGGAGATCCCAGTCCAATACTTAGTAGGTGGGGAAAAACTCTGTATGTTTACAATCTTGCACAGATGTCTCCTGAGGTAGAAGTCACAAAACATACCTTCAGAGACTATTAATATGATTTCAAATACATAAACATGACATCAAAACCATATATCAAATTCATGAATCTAGTGGCAGATTTGACAAAGCACTTCTCTTTTTTTATTTTATTTATTTTTTATTTACAAAACCTATGCGTGGGTAATTTTTCAACATTGACCCTCGCAAAAGCTTCTGTCCCAAACTTTCCTCTCCTTCCCCCATCTCCTCCCTATTGGAGTCCAATACATGTTAAATATGTTAAAATATATGTTAAATTCAATATATGTATACATAGTCATACAATTATCTTGCTGCACACACACACACACACACACACAAATAGGATCAAGAAGGAAAAAAAAACTGAGGAAAAAAAAATGTAAGCAAACAACAGAAAGAGTGAAAATGTTATGTTGTGGCCCACACATAGTTCCCACAGTCCTTGCTTTGGGTGTAGATGGCTCTCTTCATCACTGAACAATTGGAACTGCCCTGAATCGTCTCATTGTTGAAGAGAGCCACATCCATCAGAACTGATCACCATATAGTTTTGTTGTTGCCATGTATAATGATCTCCTGGTTCTGTTCATTTCACTTAGCATTAGTTCATCTAAGTCTCTCTGGGCCTTTCTGAAATTATCCTGTTTGTTGTGAACAATAATATTCCATAACATTCATGTATCATAACTTATTCAGCCATTTTCCAGTTGATAGTCATTCATTCAGTTTCCAATTTCTTTTCACTATATAAAAAGGGTTGCCACAAACATTTTTGCACATGTGGGTCCCTTTCCCTCCTTTATGATCGCCCTGGCATATAAGCCCAGCAAAAACATTGCTGGGTCAAAGGGTATGAGCAGTTTGATAACTTTTTGAGCATAATTCCAAATTTTTCTCCAGAATGGTTAGATCCATTCACAGTTCCACCAACAATGTATCAGTGTCCCAGCTTTCCCACATCCCCTCCAAAATTCATCATTATCTTCTCCTGTCATCTTAGCCAATCTGAGAGACGTGCAGTGGTATCTCAGAATAGACTTAATTTGCAATTCTCTGATCAATAGTGATTTGGAGCAAATCTTCATATGACTAGAAATAGTGTCAATTTCTTCATCTGAAAATTGTTCATATCCTTTGACCATTTATCAGTTGGAGAACACCTTGATTTCTTATAAATTTGAGTCAATTCTCTATATATTTTAGAGATAAAGCCTTTGTCATAACCTTTGAATGTAATAATGCTGTCCCAGTTTATTTCTTCCCTTCTAATCTTGTCTGCATTAGTTTTGTTTGTACAAAACATTTTAAACTTAATATAATCAAAATCATCTATTTTGTGATCAATGATGATCTCTTATTCTTCTTTGGTCACAAATTCATTTTTCCTCCACAGGTCTGAGAGGTAAACCTTCTTATGTTCTTCTAATTTGTTTATATCATTCTTTATGTCTAGATCATGAACCCATTCTGACCTTATTTTGGTATCCATTGTTATGTGTGGGTCAATGCCTAATTCCTGCCCTGCTAATTTCCATTTTTCCCAGCAGTTTTTTGTCAAATAGTGAACTCTTATCCCAAAAGCTGGAGTCTTTGGGTTTGTCAAACACTAGATTGCTATAGTTATTGACTATTTTCTCCTGTGAACTTACCCTATTTCACTGATCAACTAGTCTATTTCTTAGCCAGTACCAAATGGTTTTGATGACCGCTGCTTTGTAATATAGTTTTAGATCTAGGTCACTTCAGTTGCTTTTTTTTTTTTTCATTAATTCCATTGAAATTTTTGGCTTTTTGTTCTTCCAGATGAATTTTGTTATTATTTTGTCTAGGTCAGTAAAATAGTTTCTTGGGAGTTTGATTGATATAGCACTAAATAAATAGATTCAGTTAGGTAGTATTGACAAAGCACTTCTCATGGAGGCACTTATCCAAAATTGCACAGCCATAAGATAAAATTAAAAGGAAGCTTCTCTAAACCTGGATCTGTAGATAACTTAGAGAGCATCATGAAGCATGGAGAAAACATCAACAATGGAAATAGCATATAGGCTTCATGCTGCACTGAGCAAATAGTCATTTAAATGACTTGGGTTCATTTTTTTCATCTTTTTTTCTTTCAGTATTATTTTCTGCTTTCCCATTGCTTTCTAGAGTTTTGTAAGGTGACATACTCTGTCTTTGACGTTTGTGGGAGAAGAGAAAATAGGTCAGATGTGATTTAATCTGGGATGGAGCCTTTCAGTTCAGAAATTCCCTCCATGGAGGGAATAAGCAAACTTCTCTATAACTAAGAGTGTGACAGATAAGACTTGGCATGAATGCCATCACAACAGTGTGCCCATCCATCTGTTTCTCTCGACTCACCCAGCCAACCTTCCCCTTTTTTCAGACCCTAATTACCTCTCATCTGGACCATTGTCATTGCCTCATTACTGCTCTCCTGCCAAGGGGCTCTCTTCTCTCTTATCCATCCTCAACACAGCTGCCCAAGTGAGTTTCCTAAATCACAAGTCTAACATTGGCATGCCCCTATCTTCTAAATTCTAGTGATTGTCAACTCCTTTTAAGGTCTAGCCCAGTCTCAGATCTTAAGCCTCTAAAATCCTTCATAATCTGGCTGCCATCTGGGTTTTATATATCACTTCCCCTCCCAGACCTAATAGTGTCATTGCAGTGGCCTTACTCATATCTCCAAGGTCGTGGTATTCCTGTCTCCATGCTTTTTCACTGGCCATCTTCCATGCATGGAACATATTTCTCCCTCAGCACCCCATCTCAGAATTCCCAGTTTCTTTCCAAATTCATCTCATATCACATTCAGTATGAAGCTTTTACTCTTTATCACCTGCTTGTGCTTTGCCACAATTACCTTGTATTTCTATGAATTTATATTATATATATGTGTGTATGTGTGTGTGTACACACACACACATATACACACATGCATATATATATATGTAGTTTGTTGAAAGCAGAAATTATTTGTTTTCTTTCACCATGTTTCCCCCAGTGCCTTGTCAGCAGGCAACCCACCTAGTATGTGCTTCCTTGATACTTGTTGAATTATGAGAATGAGAACCCAAGGAAGATTAGCTCTGGGGCAGAAAGCCTTGCTAAAAGCATCATTTGTGAAAAGCAGTCAGCATTCATTTCACTCTGAAGTTGTCTGAAAGCCACAGGGAACAGCAGAGAGAAACAGAACCTTATGTTTTTGGTTTGGGATCCTGGCCTATCTTGTTCTTTCTGCAGAGGGGTCTCTTTGGAGAGGAGGGAGAAGGACTGAACTGGAGACTTCATTGAGCCTGAACACTGAGCCAAAGTGTCTGGCCTCTGGATGATTTCTCTGGCTCTCTCTTTGTTACTGTGATGGATGTCTCTGTGGTCACTCCTGTACTTGGTTGTGCTATGAGTTCCATGAAATTGTAGGAAGAAGACATATCAGAAAAAGGTTAACTAATGCTACATAGGTGACAAACAAGATCAGAGACTGGGTCTATGAGTTTTCCTAATAGAATAAAAGTGCATTGAAGATGGAGATTGGTTTATTTTCCTTTTTTTTTTTTTTAATTCGGCCTAGAACAGGCCCTGGCACAAAATAGAAACTTAATAAATATTTGTTGGATGAATTGTAACCTTGGCCATATCATTTCATGGAATTTCCAATCCCTTTTAGAGAGAGGACATGATGTAATGATAAAATGCTCTGAGTGGAGGCAGATCTTCAGGTTCATATTCTGAAGTATGTACCATAATGTGTGACCCCAGAAAAGTCATGTGTTTGTTTGTTTGTTTCCAGAGCTCAAGGTCGCATCTATAGAACATGTAACAAGACTTAAATAAAATAACATATACAATTTGTTTTGCAAACCTTATTATGGAAATGAATGTTACTATTACTTATTATTATTAATTTCATTTCCTGTCTCCTCTCATGCATATATGCACTGGAAAACTGGATACCCTTTCAGACAGATGTCAAAAGACCTAATGGATAATGCCAGTGTTATGACTTCCATTTTCCCAAGGATCAAGGAATCCTAAGTGTCTCAATTGTGGTATAGTGCTTTGCCATTCCAGTGTCAGTACTTGAATGTAGGTCTTCTGACTCCCTGAACATTTCTCTTTGCATTGTATCATGTATTTTTTTCCCTCCTCTAGGAACAGTAGGAATAACCAAAACCTTAAAAATCTCCATGTAAATACCAGTAAGATATCTTGTTTTCTTTCCACTGCTGCTCTTAATCAAAAAGATAGGATAACCATTTCTTTTCTATTTCTTTCTCTCTATATCATTGTTGAGGAAAACATAACCTGAAGTCTTAATTTCCCCGAGTGCTACTCTGGTTAGACCTAGATGTGACCTATTACAAGCATATAGAATGAGCCAGTGACAGTGTCTGATTGAGGTAAACACCTGTTCTCAGGGACAACCTAGAAAGGTGGGGGAAGGTGGGGTTTGCATAAATTTATGTGCTGAGTTCAAAAGGCCTTGAAGCAAAAGCTGTAACTTCCAATATGATTAATTAGCAAGTGAAACCTTCTGAAATTGTTTTTACACCCACTATTCAGAGCATCTCATACATGAAGTATCTGACTGATTTAAGAACCAATCACCATCAATCATGTCTCTGACTAGAAAAGAGTATGATGTAGATCTGCTTCTTTTCACTCCCCTGGAAGAAATGATGAACTATTCTTTCCTTGATAGGGGGGACAGATAGAGGGAAGAAAGCTAACATGCTAAAGACCTGTCAATTACATCAACATTTATTAAATCTGTACACATCGTGCTGCCAACTGGACATTGTGGTAGAAACAGAGCTGCTTGCGTGGTTCCCACGTTCTGATAAACTAATTCAATGACCAGCTTTGTACATGGTCTGAGAAAATTATTTACAGACTCTTTGAACTAACATAATATGTTACTTTTTAAAGAGAATCCAAAAGAAGGTGGAATTTCCAGACACTGTGAGTACTGATAAGTAGGAGCCTGGGGCCAAGAAAAGCTTTCTCACTTCAACATAAAATATGGTGTGACACTCTATCCCATTTATGAATAAAGCTGGCCCCCAAATTCAATAAAATGTCTTTGAAATAATCACTTTTCAAAGGGGTTTTGGTTTGATTAACTTAGGATTCTAAGTGGAGATATCATAAAATACTTATGATTTGGCAACCGTGAACTCAGTCAGTCAATAAGCATTTATTAAGCATCCATGGTGTGCCAAGAACTGTGGCTACTAAGAAATATAAAGGGCAGTCCTTACTTCAAAGGGGTTCATAATCTAATGGGAGAAACAGGAAGTAATCAAAATATACAAACAAGTTATATACAGGATAAATAGGAAATAATTAAGGGAGAGAAAACATTAGCATTAAAGGTGGTTGGGAAAGGCTCCTTTTCTTTGTGTAGATTTCTTTGTGACTTGAAGGACGTCAAGGAAACCAGGAGGCAGAAATAAGGAGGAGAAGAAATACAGATGTGGGGATAGTCAAAGAAAATGTCTGAAGCTCAGAGATGGTGTCTCTTCTTTGTGGAATAGCAAGGAGCCCAGGACTTTTGAAACATTGCATAGGACCCTTTTTTTAGGGTTGAGGAGTGTATCCCAATCAATTGTGTTGATTATGTGAAAATTAATATCGAAATTAAAGGAATTAAAATCAATAGAATCTACAATATCGTCACCTGTTTGAGAGAAGTCCATACACATCCTCTATCAACTAATAAGATGCTATCATGAAAGACACTCTACAATGCACTCAGGTGTATAATTAGGGCTTATGATATCTTTGGACGTACTGCTTAGTGGTGATAAATGATGAGTTTGGAGTCAAAGGACCTCAGATCAAATCCCATGCTAAATTATTTGATCTCTGAAGTCTTTGGCAATGTGTTGTTCTTCTGATTCCTTATCTATAGAAAGATATACTTGGTCTGGAAGGTCTCTGAGCTCCCTTTTAGATTTATATGTATGACTTTAAATAATCTTCAAACTGTGCCTTTATGAGGGCTATGGTTTGTTTATTTTCCCTATTCTGTGGTCTAGAATGTATTAATTTATTTTTCTTTCTTTTTAAATCAAAGTTTTCATTTTCTGCCTTCTCTCTCTCTCTCTCTCTCTCTCTCTCTCTCTCTCTCTCTCTCTCTCTTTAATAAGAATATCATTTGGAGTCAAAGAAGAAATACTCAGTTCCTCCAGTCTGGGTCAGCTTCTTCTTCCCCATTGCCTCTCTGTTGATATCAGCCTTTTTCTAGACTTTTGCTTAGGAGGAATCTATTGTTTTCTCCACTGTTATCAAGGAAAACATCATTTAATTTACAGTGGAATTCAAAAGAACCTTTGCCTACACGAACAGATGTTTAAGTGCTAAAGGAAAAATGTTTGGAATATTTTTAGATGTAATTAACACAGCACATGCTACCACTAATTTGTACCTTTAAAATTGCTTACAACAGTATTCTTCTGGATAAACAGTTTGACCTTGAACATCAAATCACTTTAGAACCCCTGACTGTGTAGTGGGGCTATTTGACCATTGGGACATATTTTACTCTTCTTCCTTCAGCAGCTCTTTGGATATCTTCATATGAGGGAGCAGCTTCTAGGTATTTCCTGAGAGTTATGTCTCTGAGAATTGAGGAGAGCTATTGAAATTGTACTTGGTTTGGTATGGGCAGCTCCAAGGCAAGAAGGTATCTTCTTTCAGGGCAGGTTGGCAACTGCTATTAAGCTCTTCAAGCAGTTACTGGGCAAAGTGTTAGGAATGTAAGACAGTCTCCATTCTAAGGGCTTATGTTATAATTGGGGAAGACAATTGTGTGGGGAAGAGGAAGACTAGAGAAGAGGTAAAACAGATAAAAAGAGTGAGATGACTTGAGAATGGAATGATTCAAGCCAAAGCTCCTTAAGGCATGGGTATCTCAGGCAGGAATTGACCAATCAATGTTAAATGACTTGCTTCAGATCTCCTTTGCTCAAGGAAACCTTTTCTGTAATTATACCAACATGCTTTCATTTCCTATAATTATTATTAGTATTATTATTAGTAGTATCAAGAGCAGCAGCAGCAATACTATTTGTAGGAATTGTGTTAGTAGTAGTGTTAATGGTAGTGTAAATAGTAGTGCTAGTAGTGGTAGTAAGAGTAGGAGTAGGAGTAGGAGTGGGAGTCATAGTACTAGGAGGAGGAGGAGGAGGAGAAAAAGATAGAGGAGGAGGAGGAAAAAAGAGGAGGAGTTGCTGTTGTTGTAGCAATAGCAGTAGTAAAGTACGAATAACAGTCCCAGGAGTAGAAAGAGCAGGGAAGAGAAAGAGAGGGATAACAACACTGAGAAGATGAACAATTATGTGTTTTGAAGATATTCTACATTGGTGTCAGAATATCCTGCAACCAAATTGTATTTTGGAGGCACATTAGCTGTCTTAACACTTCCAAATGATATAACCTTTCATTGCCCCACCTTTTAAGACTATGAGTTTCCCAAGATCATAATTGTCCAAAGAAATTAGTGAAACCAAAGTTTGATATACTGATGAAATCATGGATTCAGACACACCCCTCAAATATGTCACCAATAAGAAAAAGACTTACATGTGAGAGAATATTTATAGAAGCTCTTTTTTATGGTGTTGAAGTATTAGAAATTAAGGGAATGCCCATCAGTTGAGGAATGATTGAACAAGCTATGGTATATGAATATAATAGAATAATATATTGCTATAAAAATGATAAGCAGACAGATTTCGGGGGGGGGCAACTAAAAAGACTTATGTGAACTGATGCTAAGTGAAGTGAGCAGAATCAGAACACTGTACATAGTATCAACTATGATAGACTTAGCTCTTCTCAAAAATATGTGATCCAAGACAATATCAAAAGTCCTGTGATGGAAAATCCCATCCACAGGGGGAAAAAAAAAACTGTGGATCTAAATAAAGAATGAAGCATACAGTTTTTACATTTTTATTATTTTTTTTGTTTTTTTTTTCTTTCTTGTACTTTTTCACTTTTGTTCTTTCTGATCCTTCTTTCACAAAATTTGGAAGTATGTTTACTATGATTGTGCATGTATAGTCTATGTTGGATTGCTTGCTGTCTTGAGGAAGGGGGATAGAAGGGAGAAGGGAGAAAAACTTAGAACTTAAAATATCACAAAAATGAATGTTGAAAATTATCTTTATCTTCAGTTGGAAAAATAATATATTATGAAGTGCAAAAAATACTCCGATAATAAGAGTTAACATTTATCTATTATTTTACTTAATTTATGCTACAGCTCTTTGGATTGAATAGAAATATTTAAAGGCAGTGTGTGGGGAAGGGATAGGGATCTGATTCTTAAAGCAATTATAGAGACTTTCAGTTTCAGAACCTTAATAATCACCTTTCCCCAAGTTGAACATTACTGCGCTGTCCGATGTCCTGGTTAGATTGAGAAAACCTTCTTTTTAATGTTTTTCTACAGAACCAGGACACGGCTGTCATTCCGGTTTATCATATGCCCTGCAAATAAGCCTACTGCTTTATGTCAGAAAGGTTATGCCAGAAGCTTTCAAAGACACAGTGAATTGTATTTTCTTGTCCTAAGCTTTCCCATTCCATCCTATATTTGCTCCCTTGGTAAAGGGCACTATGGGAACCAGATTGGGGAATTCTAAAAAGCTGGATAGGAACTTATTATATTTTGTTTTAGCAAGGGGCTAAGGCAGAGGAACCCATACAGCTGAAACAAGAAGCTAAAAACAACATTGGGTCAGTTTTCCCCATAGGAAGATGAAGAAAGGGAATAATTAAGTTCATTCAAGGCTAAAGAGCAGCAATGATGTGCATGTCAGAGTAATCATGATAATAATAGCTAACAACTATATAACATTTATTATGTGCCAGGAACTATGTTAAACACCTTACAGATTTATCTCTTTTATTTTAGACAACAACCTCAGGAGGTAGGTGCTATTTTTTTTTTTTTTACTCCAACTTACAGTTGAGGAAACTGAGGCAAACAGAGTTTGGGTGACTTGCCCAAGATTACAGCACATGGAAATGTTTGAGGCTGGATTTGAACTCAGGTTCTCCTGACTCTAGACATGGTACTCTATGTATCACCTGTCAAAGGCTGATCATTTTTGTGACTCATATGTAGAAAAAGGTGGTAATCCTTTACTGGAAATGATTCATAAGGATTGCTCAGAGATTTGATTATAAGACTGGTCAAAGGTTTTTTTTTTTTTTTTTTTTTTTAATTTATTTCATGAACTCGCTGTCATCATATAGGGGTTCCACGGGATATATCCAAGTTTCTTTGATGTTTCAATGAATCTTCTATCAGGTCCAGAAGTATTCTAGAGCTTAGAGAAAAAACAAAAATGCAAGGTGGGCAATTGTTCTTTGTGTAACAATAAAAGACTGAGACTGAGGAACATGTATTTGTCATTTGCTACCACTACCACCACCACTACTACCCCCCTCCCCACTATTACTACTACTACTGCTACTACTACAGCTACTACTATTACTACAACAACTATTGCTATTGCTACTACTACTTACTACTGCTGCTGCTGCTGCTGCTGTTACTACTTCTCTTCCTTCTCCTCCTCTTCTTCCTCCTTTTTTCTTCTTCTTTTATATTCCCTTCTTCTTTCTCCTCCTATTTCTTTTTCTCCTCCTCTTTCTTTTCTTTTTCCTCCCTCTTCTTTTAATTTATTCATTATTAAAGAAAACAAACAAAAAACCCTCAAGAAAAATAAAGTAAAAAAAAAAGTATGCTTCAATCTGTATTCAAACATCATCAGTTCTTTGTTTGAGGACGGATAATACTTTTCATCCTAATTCCTTCAAAGTTTTCTTGGATCATTGTATATCTGAGAATAGTTAAGTCACTTGTGAATAATCATCGTACAATATTGTTGTAGCTTTGTACACAGTTCATTTCATTTTGCATCAACCCATGGAAGTCTTTCCAGGGTGTTTTTTTTTTTTTTGATAGCGTACTTCTCATCATTTCTTATAGCACAATAGTATTTCATCACAATCACAAACCACAATTAGTTTAGCTATTCCTCAGTTGATGAGCATCCTCCAATTTCCAAATCTCTGTCACCAGAAAAGAACTGCTGGAAATATTTCTGTACATTTAGATCCTTTTAGCTTTTGTTTTTTACCTCTTTTGGATATAGATCTAGTAGTGGTATGCTAGGTCAAAGGATATACATATGTTACGCCCTTTGGGTGTAAAATGCAAATTAATCACAAATAGTACATTTATGTCTCATTTTTCCTACATCTCCTCCTATATTTGTTATTCTTCTTTTCTATCCTATTAGCCAACCTAATAGGCATGGGGTAATACCTCAGATTTGTTTTAATTTGCCTAATTCCAATCAATAATGATTTAGAATACCTACTTATATGACTATAGATAGTTTTTATTACTTTATCTGAAAACTATACAGATCCCTTTATTATTTATCAGTTGGGAAATAGTTCCATTTCTTACAAATTTGACTCAGTTATTTAATGTTTGAGAAATGAAGTCTTTATCAGAGAAACTTGATTAACTGTTTTTTCCCCCACAGTTATGATTGCTAAGTGTATTTCCCTTTATTCTAACCTGCATTTGTTCTATATTCTCTTTCTTTTCATGCTAAATCTCTTCAAAAATGTTTTGTATTTTACTGCTCTTTCCCCAATCTGAGCTCCCTTCTATCACACATCCTTCTCTTATCCTTTTATTCTTCTGCTTTCCCATAGAATAAGATGGATTTCAGCTAAAGCTCATGAATCCCATAAAGCTGAAACATCAACTTTTATATGAGGTTAGAGAGTCTGTAAGCAGGAAGATGATGTTTTGGGCTCATTCATGGATCAGTTTGTTACTGGACAAAGTAATAAATGAATATTTCAAAGTGCCCTAGGAGTTTTCCAGTGTATGAAATGAGTGACTATCATCTCCTTTGTTGTTCTCCTATGTTCATAGGGGATAAATAAAACTGCTATAGCATGGACATTTGGCTCATTAGGTAAAAAACATGGAGCCACTCGATGGCTTTTGGAAGGCATGTTCTATCATGGTTTCAGAGTGAAGGCCAGCTGGTCAACAGTCCATCGTAAAGAATCATGACATTCATCTCTCCTTGACTGCTTTCACATATGCTGGTTAATGGGAGCAGTGGAGGCAGACATTAATAATACCTAAAACATCTCTGCCAGTGCAGGGGGACTATGGCTCTCCCCCTTTCTTTTGAAAGACCTACGAGACTTTGATATTTCCTTACAGGGTGTATTGTTGTCAGTGCTGATGGGAATGTATACTCAAGTTGATCTTTTTTGAAAGCAAAGCAGCAGAGCTGACAAGAAATGACTCATATGAATATGTTTTTACCAGATTAGTCATTCAGAGGGTCTGAAGTTAATCCTTTTTGGTTATAATTCCAGCCAAATCTTCCCTGACTGACTGAGACAAAGCATGCCTTAACTCATATTAACATAAGGAAAGGCATGATTTTGTAGAATATAATATGGGCATTTGGGGGAAGGGAGGGAATTTCCAGGTCATGTTCAAAATATGGAAACCCGAGGGCTTTGGGGGACATTTGTTCTCCTGACAATCACCTCTAAATGGAAAGCACAAATCTGAATTCTAAAATGCTAAATTCACAGTAACAAAGAAATTCATGAGCTCTAGATTTAGGTTTCAATGGCTCCACTCTCAGCATGCCATCTTTCTAAAATGAGCAGCCTGAGAAAAGGGACTGATTTGTCTTTGTAACCCTAGAGCCTAACTCGATGCCTAGCATAGAGTAGATGCTTAATGTTTTATGTATTAATTAAAATGAATTCAAGATAACTGAATTAATTCTTACTTAGATTAAAAAAAAAAGCACAACACCCTTTTCAAAGACTATCTTCTGTAAAGTCCAACGATGTCAAAGAAACTAAGATAAAATATAATCCCAGTCTCTGGTTTTCTAGAAAAGAAAACATATGAGCAAGGGAGAAGAATTGCCCAAGATGACACAGGACTTTGAACAATGTGGATTAGGGTCTGAACTATGAGATAGTGGATTTTCCTTGTTTGAAATTTCCATAGATGCTGCCAGAGAGAGCCCCTGTCATCCTGTTGGAAAGCTTTGCTAGTTTACAGTGAAGAACTGTGGGCTTCTCTTTGGTTGGGATCCTGCCATGGATTTTCTCTGCTTGTTGGGTTAGACGTTGCAGCTGAGATTTTGCTCTGCTCCTGGGATTCACCCCTTGTTATAGCTGCTTACCTCTGACCTTGATCTTCAGGACTCAGTCTAAGGCCTGAAATGCTCCTCTCCATGGAATGCCACCACTTGATTCAGGTCCCTTCTTCAGTCTGTCCTAAATCCATGATCTAGTACCCATAGGTAACAAGGAACAGAGATGCCATTGAGCACTTGTCCCTGCATTCTGCAGAGATTTAGGCCTTTTACATTGAATCTGAACACTAACACAGCTTGACTCTGGCCCTCTCTCCACATAGAATATTCTATGTGTCATGATCCTGTCCTGTCCTCTTATCTTTTGTAAACAGACCTTTCTGTCTGTTTTTTTACTCCAGCCTGGGCTCAAAGATAACTCACTTTATTTTTTCTCCTTGTATTTCCCAACCAGGATTCAGTCTAGGAGATTTTCTAGACATTCATGGAGGAATTATAGGAGGGGCAGGGACTGTACTTCTTACTTCCCAGACATCTTTTTGATTCAACTGCTGTGTTGATTTTTCAATGAAACCTTTATCTTTCTCCATATTTTTTACTTTTAAAAAAGACTAAGTCCATCTTGATACATTTTTTTGAAATTAAAAAAATAATAATCAGGAGTATGATTCTGGGGCAACATGATTCTCATTTATCTTAAGAAATAATTAAATAACTAAGTAGTCCAGTTATGTAGCTCTCTGTGGGCCTTTGCAGAAGTTATTCATTTTTTCTGGATTTCAGCTTTCTAAAAAACAGAACGGTAATGTCTGGACTAGCTCTCGGAGGACCTCCAGATCAGCCTTTGTCCGTGGTCTTAGTGGAGGAGTAAAGGAGACAGCAGGGCCACCACGAGGCTGGTCAAAGATAAAATGGAGTCCAGAGAATGGAATCTGTAGTCTAGCTTCTTCTCTTGTGTGTGGCTGAGAGCTGTGGCTGAGAGAGTCTTCTGTGTCTTAAATATCTCAGCATGATCACATCACTACAGCACACTCAACATGTACAACCATTACATCACCATAGAGACATTACAGCACCATTATCTCACACTGAATAGGTGTTTAACTATAAGCACTATGCTGACCCAGATTCAAATACACATTTCCAGAGTTCCTGCCCTCTACAGAGAAGGCTCAATTAAATGGCCTTTGAGAACCAATCCCCCACTTTCTCCCTCCTAACATCACAACTATGAAGTTATGATCCTTTGTTGGGACCCCTTCCCCATTACTTAAACTCCTTTAGAAAGAACTTTGGGGAAAACCATCTTATACAGGGCAGTTTCTTCCATAGCAACAAATTGCAACAGATTTCTATCTGACCAGCAAGATTATAAAAGCTTGAAATGGATTCACAGGCTGACAATTCTATAACATTAAAGGAAAAAAAAAATCTATTGATCATTTAAAAAGGGGGTGATAGTGAATAGAACTAAGATGGCAAAGTAGAGACAGCAATCCATATGATTTTTCCTAACATTCATTTCAAGATAACTTTAAAATAGCTCCTCCAATTAGATTGTGAAATGGCAGCGCCAACAAACGTCAGAGTGAGACATTCTTTTTCAGACCAAAACAACTTAAGAGGTAGCCAAGACAGATCTGTGGCACTGAGTGGGCACTGGCCAGGATTGCATATGTCACCAGCAGCAAGGGTCAGACTAAGAGGCAGCTATTATGGAAGCATCAATTTCAGCAATTTCAGTACCTCTCAGTCCAGAGATGGTCAGACAATTGTTCAGAAAGGGATTAAGGTAGACCTTTGATGACAGTAGATAGAACATGTGCTGATTGGCACTTCTGTTGCACATAGAATTTCTAGGTTACAATGCTAAAATGGACACGAGAACATATGATTTGTCATAAGGGATCAGGGGCTCTAATCATTATTGCAAGGTTAAGAAAAACACTAGTACTTATAGATTAAATGGAGGAGGATCCTTTCCTGGGAAAGACCAGAACACAGACCGGAAAAGAAATGACTACACATCTTCATGGATCATACCAACTTGAAAGCTTTTAAAACTTAGCCCCCTTTTCTCCTTAATCAGCTCTGCAAATAGCAGTGCCAAAAAAAACTTAAAGTTTATTAAAGTGCCTCACCACTAACAGCATGGGTAGATCCCCATCGTAATATAAAATTCAAAATCAAGAAAGAGGCTAGAAAGATAAGTAAAAGAAAACAACCAAAAAGAATTTGACCCCCCAAAAAAACCTTTTACTGTGACAGAAAAGATGAAGATATAAATTGAGAAGAAAATAATGTGAAAACAGCTACACGGAAAGTATAAAAAGAAATTGCTAATTGGGTATAACCAAAAAAGAATTCTTGGAATAATTAAAGGAAATTATAAAAGTAGCAAAAGAAAAAAAAATAAGGGGGAAAAAAAGAAATGACATTGATAGAAGAATATTATGAACAGAGAATTGGCAGCTTGATAAAACAAGAAAATACTGAAGAAAATAATATCTTGAAAATAGAATTGTCCTAATCATAAAAAAGATGCAAAAATGATTAAAGAAAAGGAAAAAAAAAAGACTAAGCCACATCTTGGGGAAGTTACAAAAAGGTCACTAAAAAAAAAAGGTTCTTTAAAAATTAGAATTAGGCAATCGGAAGCTAATAACTTCAAAGACATCAAGAAACAATAAAAATAAAGCAATAAAACAAATTAAAAAATGGAAAAAAAAAATGATCGGATATAGAATGTATATTACCCAAGAAGGAAATAGGAGAAAGAAAGAAAGCAAGGAATGTAATAAAAGGGAAGGCGGATTAAGGGAGATAGTGGTCAAGAGCAAAAGATACTTTAGAAGAGGAACATGAAAAAAAAGAGAGAGAGAGAGAGAGAGAAGGATAAATGGAATAAAAGTGAATGAACAGATATATACAGATAGTAATCATAATTGTGAAGATAAAGAATGAACTTAATTATAAAATGGGAACAGATAGCATAATGGATTAGAAACCAGAATTCAATTATATATTGTTTAAAAGAGAAATACTTAAAACAGACAGACATAGACAGCATTGAAATAAAGGGCTAGACCACTATCTATTATGTTTCAGCTGAACTGAAAACAAGCAAACACAAAACAAGACAGGATTAGTAATCATGATTTCAGAAAAAGCAAAAACAAAAACAGAATTACTTTAACAGGATAATCAAGAAAGGCACAATAGATAATGAAATAATATTTTTAAAAATTACACCGTTTCTCTGAGAAAAGGCTTCATTTTTCAAATATATAGGGAACAGAATCAAATTTATAAAAATATCATTCCTCAATTGTTGTTGTTCATCATTCTTAAGCAAGACCAATGACATCACAAGGGTGATTGTCCTGACATGAAGAATGAATTTGATTTAAGTAAATCAGAGCTGTGCAGTCATAATCTTACTCTAGTTGGGATCCAGTCCCCACTATCTGACTGATAAATTATCAAAAAGTAAAATAAACAGTCAATTTTCAGAAGAAGAAATTAAAGTTATTTACATTCATATAAAAATGTTCCAAATCACTATTGATTAGACAAATTTAAATTAAAACAGATCTGAGGTATCATTTCACACCTCATGCAAATTGTGAAAGGAGAAATAAAAATAGATATACTGAAAAACAGAAGATGGATTTGATATCTCTGAAAGGAGAGATTCACTCAAAGGGTTAATGGTGACAGAGGTGACAGGAATCTTTCAGGGTCAGAAACTCTCACTTCTCAAGCGTCTTGGAGACTAAAAATAAGGCCAATTGTTCAAAACTAAGGTTTGGCATGAGATATTGGATCCAACTTCTTTATTAAGAAGCAAGGATATAATTTCAATGTTCATATTATAATCATCAATGTCAAGTTAACTAGCATCTGTAAAAGATTTAATATTTACAATCAACTTGACACCCCAGGAATCACACTACACACTTACTTTCAAGGGTGATCCTGGCTTTTGGAATGGCAAAAGAAGGGAATTAGGACTGATTTGTTTTAGTCGGTCATAAGTCAGGCCTTGTTCTCAAGTAGCTCACAATATAATGCAGGAAGGGGAACAACATACAGTTCTGTATAAACAAGCCATAGATGGAAAATAAGAAAGAATTAAGAGAAAGAAAGAACTTAAATTAGAAGTATTGGAAAAGGCTTTCTGGAGAAGATAGGATTTTAACTGGACTTTGAAGGAAGTTACAGATGTTAAGAAGTAGAGAGGCAGAGGGAAAGCAGATTAAGGGTGAGGGAATGGCCAAAGAAAGTGCCTGGGGCAAAGAGATGGAATCTTGTTCATGAAAAGGCAAGGAGGTTTCAGGTACAGAGAGAATAGGGAGCAGAAAATCTCACAGAATAATGAAAAGAAAAATAATGAAAGAATAAAGAATGAGAGAAGAAAAAAGAATAATGAAAAAGAAAAAGCCTGAAAAAAAGCCACTACAAAATGGGTCCCATTGTATAAAGAAAGCATCAACTGTGAGCATAGCCTCCTTATACTTTGGATTTTGTGCTCATTGAAATTAGACTTTCATTTCTCTAAAATGTGTACATATTTTCCACTATTTTTCCTAGTATTTGTAAAATGGCTGAAATGTAGTTGCAATTATAAAGTGAAATTTGTATTCAAGCCCCTCCCCCCCAAAAAATACAACAAAACAAACCCAACACTTAACTGTATAATAGATTACTTACTAGTTGTACTTTTGGTGGTAATGTTCTATATCTCAAGAAATTCAGTATCCAGATTTTAAAATTTTTGGAATTTATTAAGTAGGTAGTAAAATTGCTTTATTAATTTCAACCTTAAGGCATTTTCAGTAGCAGTATATTATGTGTGAGAAGGTACCAGGAAGACTTGAAATGGGGTATTGTAATCCAGCTTTAGTAGAATGGGGACAGAGAGAAAAGTATGGAGTTCTGTGAACTCTGATCATGAGGTCAGAAGAAAGATTAATAAAAAATCCAGGAGAATAATGACCTTTTTAAAAACATAGATTGTGTGTGTTAAGGATCATGATTCTTTTATTCTCTAGCTTTTCTCATTATACGCTGTGACCTCCTTATTTTATTCAAGAACTCCACGATCCTCCATTTTGAAAAAGGCCCAAAGCAGACATCCTTCATCATCCAGACTTGTTTTGTCCAATAATGGCTATTTTCAAAGCTCCCTCTTTCCTCCCAGACATCACCTTTCAGCCTTCCCTTTAGAATGTTAGCCCCAAAAGGACAAGGACAGCCTTTATTTTTCCATATATTTTTACCTCCAGTGCTTAGCACTGTGTTCTGCAAATTGTAAATTTTTTATAGATGCTTGTTAACTTGACTTATTGATGACTTTAACATAAACATTCAAATACACCTTAGTTCTGTCCTCCCAAAAAGGAAGGGAAAGCTCTTTAAGAATAACTCATTTAAATACCATCAATGTTATTATTTCTCATATAACAATGGGTAATTTCTGAATTCTTTATGGCACTCACCTAAAAAGAATCCACTACTTCTTATAATCACCATAAGATTCACTTATCTCTTTTCTCTCCTTTCAGTTTCTTTTTCATTTTATATGTCTCGGTGGAGCCCTCAAAATCTGGGAAAGGTGCTTACATAGCCCAACCCCAAATCCTCTCTTCTTAATAAAGAAGCCAGATTTACCATCTCATTCCAAACCTTTGTTTTGAACAGCTGGTCTTATTTTTAGTGCCCAGGACCCCTGGGAGGGAAGAGTTTCTGATACTGAAAGATTCCTGGCAGTTAAGCTGTCACCACTAAACCCTTGGAGAGAATCTCTCTTTTTAGAGAATTTACATTATCCAGAATGAAATAGAACTGACTCACAGGTAAAAGGGAATCTGGCAATATGGCCTAGAAACTGATGTAGCCCAAATCTTCTTGCTAATAATAATGAAAATGGGGAGTTAAAATATTCATTAATGTCCAAAGTATCTAAGTTCACTTTAGAAAAAAAGTTGTATCAAGAATGAATGTTATTATTATGTTTTTCTGATGTTTTCACAGTTTTTCAAAACATACCTTTGATGACATTAAGAAATAAGAGGTCCAAGAGTCAATTTAAGACTTGAGTTCAACTGTGGTCTCAGACTTTGCATGACACTAGCCAAAGGACTTAACCTCTGTTTGCTTGAGTTTCCTCATGTATAAAATGGGAATTTTGAAAGCATCTACCTCCCAGGTGAAGATCAAATGAGATAATCATTGTAAAGGTCCGTGCACAGTTCCTGGCACGTGTTATAATAATGTTGTTGTTGTAGCATAGGTGTTTCAGGAGAATCTGTGGATTGTTAGCTGGTAATGTGCAACCTGGTATATAAGTAGTCAGGGACACATCACTCTTAATGGAAAGTTCCCCATAGGGAAAATGTCTTGGGCTTTTGTTAAAGAAAGAATGCTGCAAGATAGCAGATCCCAGCAAGCCAGATGTTGTCTACTAAAATGCTAGGACTGTTTCCTTTAGCAAAACTTTGAAAAGGAAAGCTCTACAGAGTGAAGAAGGGAGGTTTTGTTATTCTGGTGGTTGTTTGGATGTTTGGGAGCCACTGGATGTAAGTGGAGATAAAGAAGCAAAATATGGACTACTTTTGGAGTAGAGAGATGAGACAATCACTCACATCATGGCATGCTGCCACAGTGTCCCCAAACCAGGGGGCATTGATAGATTCGTTACAATCCCAAAGCCAGGCTGAAAGACAAGAGTAATTGTAGCCTGCTTGGAGAATTGGCTTTGGATTAGCGGAGCTTTCTGATGATCACAGAGAGCATGCTGATTGTAGATGGTTGAGAATCACTAGCATTTTCCTCAAGCCAAAACCATGTATGCTAAGGGACAATTTCTCCATTCTTTTGCAATCTTTCCCCAGAAAGGATCCATGATGGAGCCATAAGACCTTATACTCATTTTTATTTGAGAGCAGAAAATGTTTTTATAGTTTAACTTTCTCTTGTCAATTACATTCTATTTCTATCTTTATTGAATTCTTTTTTTAGTGGATTGATGACCCATGTCATGGTCACAGAACTGAGATTTGGGGTAACTGAAGAAGTCTCAGGAAGTGATTTTCTGCCCTGAAGACACAAAATAGCAAAAGGGGATCAGAACTGGAATTTCCCAGAGACTTAAGCTGCCAAGTCATTACCCTCAGAAAGGTAGACACTTTCAAGAGCTGCTCACTTACGTGTCAGAACTTTTTCTTTCTGTTGTCTCTAAGTTTCCTGTTTATTACTCAAATAATAACAAGCTCATTTTCTGACAGTTCTAAGCACCAAAGGGGCTAGAGCTTGACAAGAATGAAGCTCTTTATCCAGCTTCACTCTTTAAATCACCCTCCTCATCAAGTCAAAACAGAGACCTTATTCTGCCTGGAAAAGCTGTCTTGTGAAAAAGGCATTGTCGATAACCAGCTGGACCAGACTTAGGTGCTGTTTTGTTTGTTTGCTATTTTTGGAGGGTGAGGATGGGGAACTGCCAACTTAATTGTATTTCCCTTAAACAAAGAGCTATTAATCTACTATATAGATCCCTCATACTTTTAAAATTGACTGCCCCATTACCTAGAGCACCCCAACCCCAGCCCCAGCCCTTTGTCTCTGATGCTGGAAATCGGAACCCCTAGAATACAGGCAGGATCCATCTCAGGTTTTCCAGGGGATCACAGACTGCTTATGGAAAGCAGACTGATGCTTCTACTTAATGAGGCTGTCTAACACTTTATGTTAATCCTAATGGGGGTGTATTAATTAGAGGCTCCTTGTAATCTTCTTTGAACAAGTGGTGCTCCTTACTGATTTGAAGTTGTGACTTTGCCAGCGTCTCTTTCCCTACTCTCTTACTCAATAGACCCAATAAACAAAAACTCACACCCCTTTGGGAACTCAGAGAATGGCACCACTGGTGAAGCTTCAAGGATTATTTTAGCCTTAAAGAAAGGAAAACAACAAAAAAATAAAAAGAATAAAAGGAGATATTTAGTACCTGTGAATGTTCTATTGGAAAGTTCTCATTGGGTTCTTAATCTCTTAACTTGATATATATAAATCTCTCTCTCTCTCTTTCTCTCTCTCTCTCTCTCTCTCTCTCTCTCTCTCTCTCTCTCTCTCTTCTTTCTCTCTTTCTCTCTCTCTTTCTCTCTCTCTCTCTCTCTGTCTCTCTCTCTCTCTCTCTCTCTCTCTCTCTCTCTCTCTCTCTCTCTTTGTGTCTCTGTCTTTCTGTCTCTTATTCTTGTGTGGAAAGGTGAATAATTTACAGATTAAGCACATATTGATCAGAGACTGTTAACTACAGTAGATCAGACCTCTAGGCCCTAGTCACATGACTTTAGATGAGACCTGGACTGCATTTCATTGTCCAAAGAAGGAATTAAGTGGCTGAAGCTGTAGATCACCTTTTTCACTGCATTCCACTGACCAAATAGGAGGATAAAGCTTTATGTAACCAATCACAACCTATAAAGGGTGGGATTTGGGGGGGGGGTTCTTTGTTTAAAATGTATAAAAGTTGTAAGCATCTTCAAGTGAACAACTCTCTTCCTATGGGTATCCTTGCTGTCCTTTTGGGCGCACAGGCCAGGAAGGTCCACTTCTGGAGATTCTAATAAATTCTGCACATCATTTGGAGCGACTCCTGAGTAGTCAGTTTGGGTAGGTGCAATTGCCCCAAATATTCTTAACATCCAATTTCCTTTTCCCTTTCCTCCCTCCCTTCCTCCCTCCCTGCTTCCTTTCTTTCCTCCCTCCTTCCCTTTCTTCCTCCTTCCCTCCCTCCCCTCCTTCCTTCCTTCCTTCCTTTCTTTCCTCCCTCTTTCCCTCCCTCCTTTCTTCCCTTCCTCCTTCCTTCCCTCCCTCCCCTCTTTCCTTCCTTCCTTCCTTCCTTTTTTCCCCCTTAGAACAACTTTGGTACTCATACCTTATCACTATTTTGACCTTTGGTATTCTCTAAATGGAGAATCTCTAAGTATAGCCAAGAGGGTCCCCAGACCAGTATTCTCTTCATAGGAATGATATTGCATTTGAGAAAGTTAAGATTTTCAATAACCCCAAATGATTGTTCCTTGAAAGAAAATCCTGTACTTTAAGCACAATTATTTTTTTTCTTTTGTGCATAGCCTATGGTTGTCAGGCATGGATGACAACCATCTATGAAGAACCAAAATTGCCTGTAACTACAGTGTCAATGCAGAGATGTTATCACCTGTTGCAAGGAAGGAATCATGTTCACAGATTAACTTTTTAACATCACTATAAATATTTGTGATCAGAAATAAACATTGTAGACTGGTCATGAAATAGGAGTTAGGTGGTGCAGTGCTAGGCCTGAAGTCAGGAAGACTCACTGTAATAAGTTCAAATCTAGCCTGAGCACTCATTAGCTGTGTGACTCTGAGCAAGTCACTTAATTCTCTTTGCCTCAGTTTCCTCATCTGTATAATGACTTGGAGAAGAACATCGTAAACCACTCTAGTATCTTTGCCAAGAAAACGCCAGATGGAGTCATGACTGAAACAACTGAAAAAATAGCAACAAGTCACAGAATGAGAGACAGACCTCAGAATGACAGCCTTAGTACTGCTCTGGTCCTAATGGGAAATTGCCCATACCTTGTACTTCTTCTTTATAAGCTTTTCTCAACAGTGGATCCATACCAGAGTCATGTGGAAGAGGATGGAGAGCATGGTGGGAAAGGAGAATGCACAATGATCATAGGGCCATTTGAATATAGTGAGTTCTGCTAGAAAACTGGTTTTAACAAATTTTTCCAATTTAATTGGTATATCAAGGGACTGAAAATATTAAAGTTTATATTTCCAGAGATCTCATCCTTGAGAAATAGCAAGAAAACAAAAATATCTCCTTTCTTATGCCTACGTCCACAAGCAAACTTTGGGTATTTGTCAAGGTAAAAGGCCATATTTATTGTCCACCTTCCATCGCAGTAATAGCTGTGACTGCGCTGCCAAGACTTCCTGCCTCTTGGCCCCAGATTTACTGCCTGCCCAATTTACAAGAGATTCCAGTCTGGGTGAGACAGGTGGCCAGGCAGGAACATCTCCACGATTTATTGAAATATTTCTATATCTCTTAACCATTTAACATACATAAAACTGTACTGCTGTTTTTAGAATCCTATATATTTTTTAAAATGTGTGAATGATGAAGTTTTTGAGTTTTTTTCCTTTAACCTCATTTCCCTGCATAGTCCTGAAGCTACTTGAAGTTGTGAGTAAAGCACTGGGACTGAAATTGGGAAAATACAGCTATATAGGGTTGTATTTTTTTATTTGTTTTAATGAATATGTCTCGTGCTAAACATTTGAAAAATTAATGTGAATTCATCTCCTACCTAGGACTTAATATTCTTTATATTCAATCAATCAAATATATAAAATCATTTCAACCAAACATTTATTAAGCACCTACTATGAACCAAGCCCAATATGGCTTCCACTTACTCATTCAGGTTATTTTCTTTAGTCCTTGTATCATTCTGTATTGCAATTTATTTGACCTTGTAACTCTTTGTCTATAAGAAAACATCTTATTCATCCCTTTCTTTGCACGGGTATTTGTAATGCTTACATAATCATAAAACTCAGCAGAGGGAGCACCTGAGGAACACTTGGTCCAACCCATAAACAACAACAAAGGAAAGCATCCTTTCTATAATATAAGTGCTTGGAGAACTCCAAAGAAGAGGAACCTCTTAACTTTTAAGACAACCAGTTCTCTTGGAAAGCTCAGATTGTTAGGTTTGTGCTTATCCCAAGCATATAGATGCCTCTTTGCAACTTGTACTGATTGTTCCTATTTTTCCTTCTAGGAGACAATCCTTCTTCTATTCTAAAATCTAATCTCTTTTCTCTTTGACAACTCTTCACATATTGGAAGGTAGCTGTCATAACCTCCCCACAATTTTTACTGCCCAGCCTCCACATCTAGGTAAAACAGCCAAGCTCTTTTAATAAATTCTCACACATCAACTTCTGACCTTTTCCCAGTCTGATCTTCCTGCTTCAGATGATTTTGAGTTTGTCAACATCCAGCTTTCTTCAAAGCTCAGCTCAAACATCTCCCACAAAAAAAAAAAAAATGATGTTCTCTCATTGCTCTTTTTCTCTCCCTTTGGGAATTCCTCTTCTTACTTTGAATTTATTTATCCGAATACATACTGAGTTTTCCTGATACCTTCATTGGAAAATATAATAAGCTCCTTGAATGAAAGTTTTTTGTTGTTGTTTGTTTGTCTTTCTATTCCTAGAAGTAAGCATAATATATGACACAAAAAGGGTAACTTGATATCTAGCAGACATGATCACAGGGACACTGGCTCTCATAAAATGTTGTTCAGACTGGAGTATATACTGAAGATGAGATCTGGTCAGTGAAGTAGAATATTTTAGACCAAGGATGTCAAACTCAAATAGAAAAGGCAACACTAAATCATAAGAAGGATCCCTGTGTACTACATATTGACTTAGAAAATCACTTTTTCATATTTTCTATATTTTATGGCATTTTTATTTATTTTGTTAAATATTTCCCAATTGTAATTTAATCTGGTTCAGGCTATATGCATGAGTGCAGCTCATTGACTGTGTGTTTGACACCTCTGCTTTAAACATTTTAGATGTCACATGTTCATTAATATCCCCAAGATCCCATGGATTTTTGGGAATTCCGATCATAGTTTTTCACAATAATTAGCAGAACAACAGTTGTTTTTTATTTGAACTTCTGATGTCAATACTTTTATTTGGCCAATATAATTTTGAACCCAAAACTTGACTTTTATATGTTATTTTCATTTCAAAGTCGTTAGTCTTTAGAATGTTATTTCATAATTTGTGTTCTAATTCTCTTCACTTTATTCTTCAATAAAAGTCCTAAAAATTGTTCATTTCTATAATATCAATGTTGTAGTATAAATGATTCCTTTGGTTCTGCTTACTCCAATCAGAATCAATTCATATGAGTCTTTCTTTGCCTCTTTGAAATCTGTGTCCTCATTATTTACGGCACAATGGTGGTCCATTATATTCATAAACTACAACTTAGTCAGCCATTTTCCATTGAAAAACATCTCCTTAGGTTTTTTTTTCTCTTTCTCACCAAATGAGCTGTTCTGTTTTCATAGTTTTTGACATTTTCCTATGTCTTTGATCACTTTTCCACAAAGGCTTAGCAGTGGTATATTTGGGTCAAAGGGCACACACTCTTTAATAATTTTGTATGCAATTTTCAGAATGTTTGTACCAAATCAAAGGTCCACCAAACTGAACCAGAGTTAAGCAGTTTTCTCACAGCCTCTCCAACATTTTTCATTCCCCTTTTGCTTTTGTTGTTGCCAATTGGATGGCTATAAAATTATGTACAGTTCAATGACCATCTATGCATCCACAGGATTCCTGATGTAGTATATTCCTTTCTTCCTTATAGAATGGTAATTATCACTCGTTCTCAGTAGATCTTAAAGGGGAATGAGATGTAAAACTCTGTCATGTATATATGCAAATATATATTCGTACATATGTTATGTAATATCAGGTATATAAAATATGTATCATTCTATATATGATCCGATTCTTCCTAGTAGATCTTAAACCAAGGAGGAGGAGCTCTTGTCTGGTATATTGGATGTGAAATTCTCTGAAGACTCAGGGTTGGGCTCTAGGGCTGCTGAGTTTCCCTCCCAGCTTAACTTGTGGAATGACATGGAATCCAATGCAAAGCCTGGTGCATTGTGGGCCTAGGCCAAGCCTTTTTCAAAAATCTATGAAAATTAGTGGGGGCCATTGTGGTAAGAGGAAACCAGGGGAAATGAGATCCTGAGGCATGACTAGGACCCCAGTAGGGAGAGATGGTAAGGAAGGGATTCAAGAATAGCAACAGTGGGATTCCCATGATGAATGCTAAACTGGAAAAGGGAAGAGCATCCCTGTGCCCATATGGGTAGTATGGCACACTGGATAGAATGTTGGCCATGGAGACCTGCTCTGAGGCTTGTTGCCAGTCCTGCCCAGGCCTGTGCACACAGAGAAAGGCCACAAGTAGGCCCTACCCTGCAAGAGTCATCATGGTCCCTATTCGAATGTGCAATGGACATGGAGCTTCCAATTCTGCCTCTTAACACTAGCTTTATGATTTTGATCAAATGACTACATCCCTCTAATTTTCAGTCTGCTCTTCTCTATAATGGGGACAATAATCTCCACTCTTCCTACTTCATGGGGTTGTTGTGAGGCCCACAGGAAAAAATGGACAGGAAGAGCTTGGGGAAACTTAAAGTGTTTTTTCAGCTGTAGTTATTATGATTTGGGGATTTCCTCTTCAAAATATTCTTTCACGGTATCTGTTTCTATAATTATCTGAGATAAATCTTTATTGCAAACTGATCGGAACATATTCACTACCACCTGACCTATAAAATACGTTCTTGCTCCCCCTTGCTCCTTGAGCAGCCACCCTCCAGTCATCCAGATCACTTTGTCCTGACCTTGCTCTGGGTGACCCAGAAGGATAAAACTTTTCAGAGAATAACCTGCTCCCCTTGTTGGGGGAGAGGGACTGAAGGGAGAGTTGGGTAATGAAATTAGGCTCCAAGATGCCAAACAGAGCAATCAGGAAATCTCTAAGGAAGCCAGTCTAGGGAAAGGAAAGAAAAGAGAAAACATCCTTCTCTTCTCTGGGCTAAGGAGATTTTCTGAGTGTGAGAAAGTTAATGCAGAAGCCTGGAGAGTTTAATACTTTGGAGGATCTTAATTAAAGCTCAGCCATAAACACCGAGAAAACAACTTAAGCCCAGGATGGAGAAAAATAAAACCTAAAGCAATGAAGTAGAGGGACAAGCCTGAGAGCTATTAAGAAGGGGATAGAACCAACAGATGGGGAGAGAAGGGGAGCCCTAGGGCTCCTAAGAAAGAGGAGGAGGATGGAACCTAACCCACAAACTCCTGATTGTAGCATGGTTCTCTCTGGAGGAATAATGTCAACATCTCTCCAAGGGCCCACTTGGTTCACCAGCCCTTGTGTTATCAGCAATCACTTGATTAGATCAGGCCATCAAGACTGCACCCAAACATGGTCATACTCTCAACTCCAAGCAAAATCCTTTTTTTTTAAGCTTTTTATTTTCAAAACACATTCATAGATAGTTTTGAACATTCACCCTTGTAAAACCTTGTGTTCCATTTTTTTCTCCCTCCCTTCACCCCACCCCCCTCTCCTAGATGGCAAGTAATCAATATAAATTAGATATGAACAATTATTTTATACATATCTCCCCAATTATCATGCTGCACAAGAAAAAATATGTCAAAAGGGACAAAATGAGAAAGAAAACAAAATGCAAGCAAACAACAAAAATGGTGAAACCACCATGTTGTGACCCATATTCGGGAGTTCCCATAGTCCTCTCTCTGGATGCAGATGGCTCTCTCCATCACAGGTCTAACGGAACTGGCCTGAATCACCTACCTGTTAGAAAGAATCATGTCCATCAAAATCGATCATTGTATTATCTTGTTGTTGGCGTTTACAATGGTTCTGCTCACTTAGCATCAGTTCATGTAGGTTTCTCCAGCCCTTTCTGAAATCATCTTGCTGATTGTTTCCTACAAAACAATACTATCCCCTAACATTCATATACCATAACTTAGTCAACCATTGTCCAACTGACGGGCAGCCACTTAGTTTCCAGTTTCTTGCCATTACAATAAGGGCTGCCACAAACCTTTTTGCACATGTGGGTCCTTTCCCTTTATGATCTCTTTGGGTGCAAGTCCAGTAGAGACACCGCTTGATCAAAGGATATGCACAGTTTGATAGCCTTTTGGGCATGGTTCCATATTGGCCAAGCAAAATCTTTCTTTTCTATTTCCTTTTCCCCTAAATGTAGCTCTACCAGTAGCTCTCTGTGCCTTAGCCTATAATTGGCCACATCCTATAATTACATATATATATATATATATATATATATATAATATATATATATATATATACATATATATATATATATATATATATTTTATTCCTCAACTAGAGCTCAAACCTCTTGGTCTCATATCATCATAGATTTCAGGTTAGCCTGGAAAGGACAAGGAAGTTAAGAAGATCGACCCCATCAATTAAAAAGAATACTGTTTCTAACTGCTTATATCATAGACAAGAAGAGTCAAGTATCATGAATGTTTTAGTATACAAAGAATATTAGTCAGCTTCTGCTGGAGAATAGAAATGTAGCTTAACTGGTGAATCCAGAATTACGATGAAGCCTTCCCTATGTACTAAGCAAACAGCCTAATACTTTATAAAGGCTCCAGCCATGTTTTGTTTGTTTGTTTGTTTGTTTTTCAGTGAGAACTCACTGGGCCTGAGCTCTGAGATTCTCTTTAGATTTTCTCATCTCCTGAATTGCTAAATTCAACTCAAAGGTCCCTCACCTGAGCCTCCTGCCTGAAACTTCAAAGATTATGGTTCTATTCCAAAAACTAGTTCATGAATATTTTGTAAAAAAATCACATGGATGCCCATCAGTTAGAGAATGGTTGAATAAGTTATGGTATATGAATGTTATGGAATATTATTGTTCTATAGAAAGTGATAAGCAGGATGTTTTCAGAGAAGCCTGGAGAGACTTATGTGAACGTACGCTAAATGAAGTGAGTAGAATCAAGAGAACATTGTACATAACAAGAAGATAATATAATAATCAACTCTGATGGACTTGGCTCTGGTCAACAATGAGGTGATTCCGGTCAATTCCCATAGACTTGTGATGGAGAGAGCTATCTGCATCCAAAGAGAGAATTTGGGGACAGAATATGTTTCACAACATAGTATTTTCACTCTTTTTGTTGTTGTATTTTTGCATTGTGTTTTTTTTCTCTTTTTTTTTGTTTTTATCTGATTTTTCTTGACCAGCATGATAATTGTGGAAATATAATATAATATTATATATATATATATATATATATATACACACACATATATATATATTTATATACATATATATATATATATATATATATATATATATATATATATATATATGAATTGCACATGTTTAACATAGATTACTTGTGCCCTAGGCAAGGGAATAAGGGAAAGGGAGAGTGAAAAAAATTGGAATACAAGATTTTGCAAGGGTGAATGTTGAAAACTACTTATGCATATGTTTTAAAAGTAAAAAGCTTTTTTTTTTTTTTTTTTTAAAGAACCATAGGATAAAAGTTAGGGCACAAACAACCACAAAGAAAATGTGAAAAGTAAAAGTTAGAGATGTTGAATAAAAAAAAATCATAGCATTTCAGATAGAATCCACTCAAATTCTCTAAATATTTAAGAACACCTCTGATGTATAAGGAATTGTTCTAGATACTTAAATGAAGGAGTTAGACTAGTGGGTTCCAAACCCTTATGTTTTAGAGATGGATAAACTAAGGCCCACAGGAATAAGTTGAAGAACTAGAGTTGAATCCAAATCCCCTGTGAGTCCAAAAAAAAAAAATAATCAATGAATAGGATGGCAAATCAGAAAATCCTTAGACAACTATATGACCTCTGGGCAACTCCCTTAATTTATATTTGCCTCAGTTTTCTCACTTATATAATGTGAACAACTAATATCATCTAACTCCTAGAGTGCTCAAAAGGCGGAAAAATGAGTGTTTTTTTTTTTTGTTTGTTTGTTTTAATAAATCACTCAGCACAGTGCCTGGAACATAGTAGGTGCTTTATATATTCTCATTTCTTTCCCCCTACCTGAGCTACAGAATCTTGGACATGGAATTACCCAACCTCTGCTTGAAAACCTCCAGGGAGAATGAACTCACTATTTCCCAAACCACTCATTCCATTTCAGCGTCGCTCTAATTGTTAGGAATATTATGCTTCTTCTATCAAGCTGAAATCTGCCTTTTTGCAAATAGCTTCTTTTCAGAAAGAGCCAAAGAGTTTGCCGAATTATCTCAGGCATTTAGCTCAAAATTAGTGGAATACAAAAATCAGGGCTTTATTTCTTTTCTTTAATGCTATTTTTTTTTTCCTTTTTTGGATATCTCTGAAGAAGCTAGTTTTTTGCTAGATTGGAATTTGTGTTAAATCTAAGGTTAGCTCCCCTTCCTAAAGCAATTCATCATGGACATCCTGCATGTGGCCATGATGCCCCATGGAGTTAAAGATTCTGGGAGAAAAGATAGTGGCCCAGGGGAGATGAATGCTCTGGGAGAGGTCTGGAGGAGGACAGAGACAGAAATTACACAGCAAGAGGGTCCAGGGCAAGCAAGAATCAATTTGGAGGCAGGAAACCAGCATTTGAATCCTTCTGCTCCTCACTACTTGTTAGTTGCCTCCTATGAACATAATTTCTCATTTTTTTTTTTTAATGAAAGGGCTGATCTCAAAGATGCTCCTCATTTTTTTTTTTAATGAAAGGGCTGATCTCAAAGATTCAAGGGTTCTCCCAGCTAGTAGGGTCTAGTAACTCTTTGGCAATAAGATAATGAAATCATAGACCCATTCATGTATTATGAGACTTAGCACAATACAACATATAATAGGTGCTCAATAAATGCTGTCAACTTTGTGAATTTCTGCATCACATCAAGGAGCTGGGGGAAAAAAGCATGTCTTAGAGAGGGCTACAGTACTCAAAATTCCTTTTATGGCTATTTATATCATAATCTTAGGTAGCATCTTAACAGTCATTGAGTACAATCCTCTCATTTAATCTATGGGGAAACTGAGGCCCAGGAAAAGTTAATTAAATAATTATTATCCATTATTAGGATAACAGCATGGTAGAGATAGGGAAAGGTAATGAGGGGAATAAGCTTTTTTCTAGCATTTCCTATTATTTCATTTAACCCTCCCAACAGTCATGGGAGAAAAGCAACCTTGCCATCAGTATAAAATCTGCCGGTGAGTGAATAGTGACCCTATTGTCCCTATTCTGCGTGGGATAGTGATGCAAAGCTAAACTGTGGCTAGGACACAAACTCTATGTTGCCCTGCCAATATCGCTCCTATGAGGCAAGGAAAAACATTTCAGACTTTAAAGGGATAGAGTCTATCTCGTTGGTCCACTCAAAGGCTGGAGAATTCTGCTGATCCAATTGATTGTACTTTCTAATTAAGTCTGAACAAGAAGCCTTATGGCTTCTCAGAAGCTGCTACCCACAAGAAGTCTCCCGTGGCACGTTGATAAATTTCCTTCCTTTGCTCATTGCGCACTTGGTTTGTGTTGCTGGGAGATATGGGAGACTAATCTCTTTTTGGTTGTATCTTCCCGATACTTGAAATAGTATCAAAAGCCAGCTAGTCTAATGCTCTCATTTTTCAGGTGAGGAAATCGAGGCTGAAGATTGGACAGGGTTTTGAGCTAAATCACAGAAGTTGCAACTTCTCTGAGTTTGAGTTAAATCCAGATTCTCTGTCCTCCCTTCCCTGTACAGATATGTCGAGTCCCTCCTTCTAATGTAGAAACCACATAAATTAATAAAGTGAATGCTGAATCTTGACTCTTTGCTACTCTGACAGCCAGCACGCTCCCTTCCAGTCCATCCTGCCTTCTCAACTCTGCCAAAAGCCACAGAACATATTTACCTGAAAGTGTCAGCATTGCAAGGTGTTTTGCAGCAATGTTAAAAGTACTTTTTTTCAAAGCAAAATCCATTAGGCCTATTTGCATTATATCATAGGAAAAAAGTCTGTCGTTTTCTCATCCCTCTTGGCCCTCAGGCATTACCAAATGACGTTCACTGGCTCAGACTGAAGTTGTTGTGTGAGCTAAGTGTCTTCCTCCCTCCCCCACAACCAGCTCTTTTTTTAAACTCCACTAATTTTGAGTTGAATACATCAGATAATTCAATGTACTCTTTGGGCTTTGCCGAAGGTAAATTATTACAAATGCAAACAAGCAGAAAGTTCCTTTTTATGGCTTAAAAGAAAAAACAGTAACTTGGATGCAGAAGGGCTTTTAACTTATTTTCATCTGCCCAGTTGGCCTTTTTTCTGGAGGGGCTCAGCTTAGTTAGGAGAAACTGATGCCTCCATCCGGGAACTTTGTCGTGGTCCTGAGAGTCACTGCATCCTTAAGATACAGCTGCAGGGAATCCAGCGCCCATCTAGACCAAACTTTGCTTTAGCAAATGAAAAACTAGAGTTGAAGGAGTCACGATTATCCCAGAATTATTTGGGTCCCACGTGTGCAAAAAGGGATAATCCCATAATAAATCCACAGGGGGAAAGCTTCCTGAACTTCAGTGGCGATGGCACACTACTCTGGGTATTGTGTCCCAACAGAACCCGGGAATTAGAAACTATAGGATATTAGAGTTGGTAGATTCCTTAGAATTATCTACATAATTTTCAGAGAGTATAACTGAGTCACAGAAAGGGAGAAAATTTCTTTCTAGTCATACCATGAATTGGACTTAGATTTCAAGCCCCCTGACTTAATTACACTCGACTGCCTCTAGTGCCCTATTTTCCAACTCAAAAGTACTTTACTGCGGCAATCGCTGCTACTTTTTCCTGCTGCTACTGGGTCTGATTTAATTTATTCATGCACATTGGGATAGATCCTAATAATATGCTACATCTCATTAATGGAAGAAGAAAAAAACCCAATGTTTTAGTTGCCAAGAGGATCATTAGAATGAACAGCTGAGAGTGCATCTGATTGTTGAGCAGGGGATTACTCAAACAGAGGGACATTTTGACAATGGGAGCAGGAGGGCTTGCTGGCCACCCTCCTCTAGCCAAAGATGAACTTCTGGCTTCTGGAGAATATGGCCTTCCCCGAAAGTTGAGAGATAATGTCTCTTACTTACTCCCTTTAACCTATGTACCTCTTTATTGGCAGATCCATTACCATAACCAGGGGGAAATTTGGGAGCACTAGGGGTTAAAGCTTATCTTTGCTGACAAATCTGATGTATCAGATGTCACACAGTGATTCAAGGAGTCTTTGTTTTCTTCTGGTAATTTTCTGTTTATCGCGTCTCGTTGAACTGACTAATTCAGGCAAAAAATAAGATTTCCTGTCCGACTTTGGGTGTCCAGCTGTTCAATCTCCTCCCTCACCCCAGAAAAGAAGCTTGCAACCCAAGGCTGATGGTAACCAATGATTCCCTGAATTGCCTCATTTCATATGTGTTTGGAGGAAGCTCAAGGTTGATTACCTTCTAGAAAGAGGGGTCTATGACCAAAACAAAAAGCAACATTATTGAGATTTCATTAGTGCTGAGAACATACAAGTCTTCTTCTAGTCTTCTTCATTGGAAGGTACCAGCCAATATGGACTATGGTGCCATAATGGTGGGAGAGGCTGGAACAGCTCTAGACAGTTTGGGGTTCCAGAATGTTTTGGAACTTGGAGTTCAGTAGGAGAAAACAGGGTAGTACAGAAGTGGACAAAGGCAGCATGGTCTTGGGGTACCCTTGGTGGGGCAGCTGGCTCAGACTTGAGTGATAGCACTACTGCTATTTTCTTCCTTGGTCAGAACTCATCTGGAGGACTCTGCTTTGGTTTGGGAACATCGTTTCAGGAAGGGCACCAGTAGGCTGGATTTGACATGCAAAGGAAGATGGGATTATACCATATGAGATTCACATAAAAAAAACAAAAACAAAAACAACAACAACAACAAAAAACCTGGAGGTTTGGAGCTTAGTGAAGAAAAGCCTTAGACGTGAATAACTCAGGCCAAGTGGCCAAAAGTTACCCTGGACCACAGGAATACATTTGTCCTAGGACTGATATGGGGAGGGGCTGGAGATACAGGTCAGATTAAGCTTCCCACGTAAGTATTAGAGGCACCCCACCTCAAAGGAGAACAAGCAGAGTAGGAATTAATAGAAAGTTCTGGTGCAAGCTTCCATTTATCTATTTTGAAAATGCAGATGGTACCGACTGACATGAGACGAATTTGTTTTAGCCTTGCATTTTCAGCTCAGCTTACATCTAAACCTAAGAACATAAGGAATAAGTGAGTTGCTCAGGGGCAAGGCCATGCTGGCTTGTTATTGAAACTCAAGGTTCTCGACCACTTCCATTCTTCTTTTTATTCATGTGGATGTAAAAGATGGTATTGTACAAAGCCCACTAGAAAACCTGGAGTTTGAATCTCATTTTGGAAGCTGCTCAAAAACTATAGAGCAGTGGGATTGCTACTTGCCTTTCTAGGTCTTCCTTGAGTCCTTGGTAACATGGGAATGATAAGGGTATTGTAAGAAGGATGCACCCGAAACATTGCATCGTGCTAAAAGCAGAGTAGGACTGCCTTCCACTGGTGTCAGCCCCAGTCCCTGCTTCGGGGCTAACATCTCAAGGCAACACATTTCCACTTTTTCAAAATGGAGAATTGCATTTCAAGATTTGTGGTTGTTGTTTTTCTAAATGACTTTTGTGTTCATATATGCATGCATGTGTAAATATGTGTGCACACATATGTTCCTAGGACCTGAAATGAACCTGGCAGTCTGGTAACATAGCACCACATATCCTCTCTAGGACAGTCAAGAACCAGAGAATTCTTACATCTGAGGCTCACTCAGGCTTTCCCACCATTTTCCCTTATTCCACTTTAATTGTGCCCATCAAACTTCCTGGTTTGGGTCTCTAGAGATGAAATCTCTAATCACTTCTGGGATAGTTAATCTCAGTTTTGGAACCTTTGGTTCTTCAGCTCAGCTGTCTTAATTATAGTGCTTATAAATATGGAATAACTAGCCAGTCCCAGGCCAGACTTTATTTCACACCCTAAATAGTTGTCTTTTCAGGTCATCTCAACACCCGTCCTCTACACTCTGGTTTTAGAGAGGATAATCAAATTAACACTACCATTGCCACCTGGGGGAGGGGGAAAAACCCCAATAATTGACTGCCCTATTGTTCCCCTCCCGATGCCTGAGACTCTGCAGAGCAAAGTTCCCTTCCCAGACTACCATTTCCCACTTGTGTGTCCTTTGCAGAATGTACCTTTCTTGACGTCAGGGACTTTTTCATGTTTATATGTGCATTCCCAGGACTTAGCACGGTGAAAAGCATATACGTGTTTAATGATTTTTTTCATTCATTCATTTGTTAGTTCTTCAGTTACTAGCACTGTTGATTATAACCATAACAAACATGAGGCAGTCAAGATTGTTCCAGTGTGGAAAGTGAAGGGAGGCTCTCTGTGCATCATCCTAGGACATCCCAGGGCATGTTCCTTTCCATGCTTATCCCATGCCTGTCTTTGTCACAGAGCACTCTCTATGTTCCCTCATCTGCTATCCTCCTGCTGCCATCCCAGGGAAGGCTACCTGCATCTCATTCCCAACTCTAGTCTCTTCTTCTGGAAGCACCTTTCACAGCCTGCAGCCACAATAATCTTAACAAACTTCCAGTTCTCCCCAACCCCCACTTTCACTTGCCCCAGTTGCAAACCTTACTGGTTATGACTGACAGTATTTTTTTCTCTGCTTAGAATTCATTATTTGAACTAGATTTGCGGATGTTTGCTTTCTTGTCTTGCCAAACTCCCTAATGTTACCCAATTACATATAATGGGAGTTTTTTTTTTTTTAATGTAAGAGGAGAAATCTAAGAATATAAATGGATCCTAATTATTTTTCCAGCTGAACACACAGTGACAGCAGAGTGGGCAGATTTGCATTGAAGATGGGTTATCTTCCATGAGAACATTTTCCTCACAAAAAATGTGGGGTGACTTTCTTGAACCCCAGAGTAAGACAAAACTCATCTTCCAAAGACTGACTTGAAAGTAAACTCATAGAGAACTCACAGGAGTAATCTTGGCTTGACTGGACAGAGAAATCCATGTTTTCCTTCAGGATCCAGGATGGCATAGTGGAAAATATTTTCCTGGGAACCTGGAAGTGTGGGTTACATCCCTAGATCTTCTAACCATTGATTTCATGATCCATGAATGCCTCAGGCTTCTCATTTGTAAAACAAAGGATTGAAAAAGGGTGCTTTTTGGCTCCTGTTCTGGGGTTTGTATCTACTGTTTTCAGCTTCATGCCCTACCAAGCCTTTTGACCTAGTGACCTGCCCCAGCACCATCCATGCTGATGTGTTGGCTAGCTAGACACAGAATTGTGGCCTGCTAACAAGTTAGGGCAAGGCCTTTCTAACTGGGCAAATGAATAATGTAAATAAAAGCAAATGACAAAGAAAAAGGGGACCTGGTATCCAAAGCTCTTAAGATTATTTCCAAGATAAATTTTTAGGTCACCTTAGCCTGGAGTTGCCCACTGGGGTTGCACAGTGTAGATGCTCACTGATTGGAGAGAATTTGTTTTGTTACCAATCTGACTGCCTCATGATCAAACATGACTTAAGTGACTTTGAGGTGTGAGTAGAAGGGACTCAAAGCTGGGCCAAATGGTGTCTCTCTTCATTGACCTGGGAATGAATCCAGACAGCTATTCCTCCAAAGAAGGCCACATCCCTCCGCCACACTTTAATGTGATTATCTTTCCCCAAACCTACACCATCCTCATCAGTTCACAATTTCTCTTGAGGGAGATCCAAGATATCAAGGACCACATCTTGAGAGTCATATGTAACACTAACCCAGCTTAACAATTGTTAAGTCCCATCATTTTGATTGGCCCCTCTCATGGGCTCCATCATGTTCCCTTACCTGGACCAATGTGATAGTCTCTCCATTGGCCTTTCTGTACAGGAAGAAAAGAAGTAAACAAAACAGCTGCTGTCCACATGAGATACAGCTGAACACATGACATTTAGAGCTTATCTATCCTTAGCCTGATTATAGGCATGATTTCCAGACCCTTATCTGGGGTCCACCTATATTATGGATAGACACAAGAAGTAGAATATTAAATATCATGATGAAATTGCCAGTGATCTATGTCAGGAGCCCCTCGTGTATTTTTCCTACCAAAATGTATTCTTTATCCTGATACATGCTTCAATAGCTTAATGACTTAAGTTTTCTGCAGTTAAGGGGACTCTTCCCTTCCATCCTAAAGTATTATCCCTTTCTGCTTTAGTAGATTGTTTCTTGAGTTACTGTGTTTAAAACAACTCATCATCTGGTGGCCTCTATTAACTGATTCCCCATCTTTAGATGGACGTTTAGATGGAAGTCACATATACTTTTTTGGGTTCATGTATAACATTTTTCCTGTTTGGTAGAACCTGCCATTTTTTTTTTGGGTGGGGTGCAGTTTTGGCTGCACCTGCCTTCTGTTCCCTCAGCTTTTAAGTATACATTTTTTTAAAAGTACAGGTATAGCCTAAAGTTACAGGCTAAAAAAAAAAAATAATAAATCAGGATTTGGTCCAACTTCACATAACAAAACACAATGGGATTTATTGAGCACCACTTGAAAGACAGTAGAGGGATAACTTTGAATGGTGATCAAGGTTCTCTGGTTGTGACAATATAGAGTATAAATCAACCACAATGCTCCTTAATAATCCAGAACCAAACCAAATGAATGAATTGACATTGAACCTTCCAGAATAATTCAACTCTAAGCTTATCCTTGAGTGTCACCTTCAATGTAACCAATTCATTTCTTTAATGTAGAATGGTTTTAGGGTATATATGGGGGGGATACAATGACAAATAACCAAAGCCCAAGAATAATGTGGGGTGCCAGATGAATTGTTTTCAGGAAAGACCATCCGAGAAATCTATGAAACAAGAGGGAGGGCAGCATGAATAAAAAGACACTGTAGTATATAGAGCCGATACTAATTTATGGAAAGGAAAAGTCAGGATCTTAAAAAGTGGGGTATCCACTTAGATACAAGGTACTTACTTAAACATTATCTCCCTGTGTGAATATTATTAAATACAGAATTCCCTTATTTCATATATTATTAAAGATTAGTAGAAGATAGAAATATATATGTGTATCTTCCTCCAGCTTTTAATAATGTATTTATTATGTATGTAATCTCTACATACATACATGCATAAACATACATAAATATTAAATAGTTATGAGTCCAGGGACTCAATTTTTTATTGAATTTTTATTTTTTTATTTTTTTATAAAAGGATGCTAGTGTTGCCTTGAATGTTGTATGTTCAAGGGAGGGCAGAGTTTGAAGGGAGCATCAGGCAATGAGTTCTGTCTCATAAATGTTGAGTTTGAGATGACTTTGGGATTTCCAGGTGGAGTTGTGCTGAAGGCAGTTGATGATGCAAGACGAGTGCTAAGCAGAGGGAATAAGTTGAGAAATACAGAATTGAGAGTCATCTGGGTAGAGATGATCATTGAACCCATGGGAGCCATTGAAATCAAAGAGAAAAATATTTAATGATCATATAGTCTTCTCATTTTATTGTTTTTCTCTGACGTGGGACTCTTTGGATTGTTCCAAGTGCAGTTAGGGAGAGGAGGATCAGAATTAGAAAAGGAAGAGGGAGGTACGTCCAGGGCTTTCATTTATCCTCTGAAAAAGGAAGCATTTGCTCTAGTTGGTCCCCAAGGTACCCTGTCATTCATTTGTTCTGTGATTCTGTTTATTTCATAGGAAAACCTGGTATGGATCCTCCTAGGGCATCCAATCATATCTTAGCACAATAATCTTCCATTACATTGATATAACATAATTTATTTAGCCATTCCTCAATGTATGGGCATTTCTTCAATTTCCAATTGTTTACCACTACAGAAAAAAAAAGAGTTGCTATAAATATTTTTTTTCCGCAAAATAGATCCTTTTCTCCTTTTTTTACATTTTTTTTTTCGGATACAGATCTAGTAATGAAATTGCTGGACCAAAGAGTATGCATAGTTTGATAGTCCTTTGTACATAGTTCCAAATTGCTCTCCAGAATGGTTGGGTTATTTCATAACTCCACCCGCCCACATTAATGTCCTCCACATCCTCTCCAAAATTGATCATTTTCCCTTTATGTCATATTAACCAATCTGATAGGTGGGAGATTGTACCTCAGTTGTTTTAATTTACATTTATCTAGTCCATAGTGTTTTAGAGCATTTTTTTTCATATGATGATAGCTTTATTTATCTGAAAACTACCTGTTCATATTCTTTGACCATTTATCAACTAGACAATGACTCACCACTCATAAATTTGACTCAGTTATCCATATATTTGAAAAATGATGGCTTTATCAGAAAATGGATGTGAAAAAAAAAAGCAATTCCCAAATTTCTGCCTTCTTTCTAATCTCGGTTGTTTTATTTATACAAAACCTTTTTAATTTAATGGAATCAAAATTATCCATTTTGCATTTCTTAATATCCATTAAGAAATTTCTCTTATTTGGTCATAAATTCTTGCCTTCTCCATAGATCCTGATCTTCTAATTTGCTTACTCATCTCTTATCTTTCAAATCTCCTCTTCCCTTACCTGCAGATATTCTAGGATATTTTAGGACACTGACCTCTCTGCTGTTCTTCATAGTATATATCCCTTCTCTCAACTCTTGTGTTTTCCCTAGCTGTCCCCTTTTAATGGGATTATCTCCCTCTTCATTTCCATCTCCTGTGTTGTCTGACTTCCTTTAAATTGCAGACAAAATCTTATCTTCTAAAGGAAACCTTTCATGAAACCCCTTAATTTTCTCCGTTGATCTTGTCCAGTTTATTACATATATATATATATATAGTTTGAATATCAATAATTGCATAATGTCTCCTATATTTCACTGTATATATCTTGAGAATAGGAAATATCCTTTGTATTATTTTTCTTTCCTTTGGAGCTTAGCACACACAGTGCCTGGAAAATTATAGGTGATTAATAAATATATAGTGATTGACTAAGTGATTAATGGAGTGATTTCTTGCTGAAGCCCAGATCAGTCTTGGTAAAGCAGTCCAATTTGGCAATCGCCAAGTTGAAATCTGGGGTGGAGGCAATCAGATTGGCCTTTCTGTATTTGGAATTTTCCATAATGTCACCATTAAAAAACACATTCTAATTCAGAGGCAATTTATTAGCCTTTGCCTGGGCCTTTGAAAAGCTCTCCTCTTCCATATTGCTGACTACATCTGCTAAATGGTGAAAATAGTATTTAGGCAAGATTTCCACCTCACACAGGGATAGAGATGCTAATTACTATACTTTCCTTTCCCCAATGTTCTCATGCATTCAAGCTTTAGCAGTTCCAAGAATAAGAAAAAGGTCTTCTGAAAAACAAATTATCAGGCTTGGGAGGTTAAAAGCCACCCCCAATCTGGGGTGCACTACAGAAGAAGCTAGCCTTTTGAGGACTCATGTATTGGGCTCAAGTTCACTTGAAATGACCTATAATGGAGAGATGAAACAGAGCAACCTGCCTTGCTTAGCCCCTAAGAAATTTCCCCAGTTATAGGGCATCTTCACCAGCATCCCTCACACAGCTGCCATTGATTAAGTACCTACTATGTGTTGGGTGTTATTCTAAGCGCTGATGACATAAAAAGGAAAGGCAAAAACAGGTCCTCTTGCCTGAAATTGTGAGTGGGTGTGAATATACATGTGGATATGTAGTATATATATAATATATGTATATATAGTTATTTATTTATTTATAAGGAATTACATGTCTAATATATATGTATATATATAGTATATATACTTGTGTGTATATGAATATAGTATCTGCTACCTTAAATTGGATTAATCTGGGGACTATTAGAGTCACTGACTTCTGGTTGTTTTGCCTTATTACTGGAGACAAGGGAAACTCTCAGGATTGATATACAAGTCTTGACGTCTTTCCCACCAAATACCAGTTGCACATAAACACTATGGGCACTTCTAAAAATACCCCCAGATTGAATGTTTTCATGTGATGAATACACAATATACACACATCTATATATACTTTTTTTTTCACAAACACACACCCAAAAGGTGGTAATAAACTTTTTTTCAAGAAGTTTCAAAAAGTTCAAAAACTTCGCAAGAAGTTTTCAAGAACTTCAAGAAGTTCAAGAAGTTTTCAAGAAGCCTATTTTCTATGTCTCTTTTTCCCTGTTTGCATAATGGGATTTTACTATCAGTCTCACAGGATTGGTCTGAGAGAGAGAGAAAGCCATGTATCCTTTTTACTTTGGGGTAAATCCATTGCTGCTGGTCCTCTCTGGAAGAGATGGATGTTTAATATTACATTACAGGTGAAAATCAGGGTTGTTATGTGAATCAAATGAGATATTTGTAAAGTGCTTCATACAGTGACTAACACTTAGTAGGTATTATATAAATATGACTATGACATGGATGCTGCTCTCATCTCCAAAATTCTGTTTATATTCCTACCAAGAGGAAAAGTAGCATGCAAACAGCATGGCGTTCTCCTTTGGCTTGCCTTCCATTTCCATTAAGCCTGAGTATGACTGATTCAACTTACATTTGTCTTTTTTATTGTTTATTTTTGTGGTTGTTGTTTAGCAGCTGGGCCCATGAATTGAAGAAGCACATTCCTTCTAGAAAGGATATCTCCATCACCACCAACAGTGACCTTTAACATTTTTTAAAGAAAGGTAGCTGGCCCTTTAACCATAATTTATCATTAATTTTGTAGATAATATAAAGTTCCTCACTATTAAACATTGCAGTGATTCTCTCCCTCTCTTCCTCTCCCTCTCTTCCTTTTGTTCTCTTTCTCTGATTTCTCTGTCTTTCTGTCCTGTCTCTGTCTCTCTGTCTCTCTCTGTCTCTCTCTCTGTCTCTTTCTGTCTCTTTCTTTTTCCTTATCTCTCTTTCTCTCTCTCTTGTGTGCACACTTTGTCTGTTTCTTTCCTCCCTCTCTTTCTGTCTCTGTCTCTCTGTCAATAGGGCTGTCTCTGTCTGTTCTCTCCCTCTATTCTGTGCTGCTATTACCTTCATTTTACAAATGAACAAACTAAAGTAAAAAGAGGTTAAATGACTGGCTCAAGAATACCTACTGGGAAGTGTCTTGCTGAACCCCTCAAGAATTTTTAAATCCCAAACCCACTTTATCCACCATACCCCTAGCTGGTTCTTGGGAGAGATGTAATTTGATTCAGTCAAATCTATATCTATTAAGCATATATTCTTTCCAAGACTTTTGGTCTGTTGGCTAATTGTTAACTGGAGCTGAATCATATAATTACTCTGATTCAATTCCCTCTCTGAAATTGGGGTTAAAGATCATTGTTGTTGTTGGGGCTGGTGATATCCTTTCTGGAAGATGCAATGACATCATAAGGGTGATGTTTTGACTTGCATGGACCAATGACAGTGAAGGTGACCTAAATTGCTTTCAAATTATAGAGAGATTACACTGTGATTATCATTTGGGGATGGGATTTCAAAAAAAAAAAAAAAAAAAAACAGAAAACCTATCAGGTGACATTAGAGAGTCCATCAAACCCAGAACATAGCTAGATCTCATGAATGAAATCCATTATGATTAACAATTCAAATCAGAAATACTAAATGAAGAATGCTTGCTAGCAAATCTCTTATATAAGGTGAGATAGCTATCCCATTTAGAATAACAATGCAGGCCTAAGATGGACAATGCATTAGGCCCACAATTTAATAGGAAGAAAGGAAACTGAACTGAAATTGACTTTTTACATGCATAGTACTTTCAATCATTCTTAACTGCTTCCTTTCCTTTAATCTTTTTTTTTTTCCTCAAGTTTACTCTGTTCTTTCTAGCTCTCTTTCCTTCCCTCATCCTCTCTTCTCATTTGTTACTCTATTCCCTTTAATGTTTGATTTCTTAATTCCTTTCTCCTGCTTTTATCTGGTCATATATTTCTTCTCATCTCTTTTCCTCCCTCGTTAAGTATATTCTTCCTTCTCTCCTTTCCTTCAGCTAGTTCTGTTCATTAGATTTTCAAATTGCATTGTATGTACCCCTTTCCAAAAATAATTTCTTTTTTTTTTCTCTCTACATTATTCATCTTTATTTACTTTAGACCTTAATTCTAGGGTCTAATTTGTAGCCCCATAATAATTTCATCTCATCTCTCTCTGTGTAAAGAGAGGCACTCTTTAATATTCTCTTTGTCATCAACTCTTTCAAAGTATCAGATCTAGTCCCTGCCCTCTAGCCATTTTCTGCCACTGTCTTTTAACTTTTACCCCATGGATCCCCCCTTTTCACTGAGCCTCATTCACAGAACCATATCTATAACTGCAGGTGTTAGAGAGGACATTGTCCCATGCCAGAACACCTCTCCCCCAAACTGATCTATACCCTTTCTTGTTGACTTACCCTCTACAACATTTCTTAGAAATTCCTTGCATGTGTCAATGCTTTCCCATTTTTCCAGATGCAGCTACCTCAAACAGTTCCGATTTCCTTCCATCCAGGACAATTAATGGATTAGCCATCACATCTCAGAGATCTCATCCAGTGTGAGATCCTCATCCCCCTAGAACTTTCTTTCAATTCCAAAGTAAAGGCCTCCTTCTTTACTATCCTTTTCAATCTTTTTTTTTCACTCCTCCTCCCTTACTATTCTATAGGTTCAGAAACCATTGCGGTTCTTTTACTCTCACTGATAGAACTTGATTTGACCCTCTATTTCTCACTTCTCTATATCTCCCTGCCATCCTTTCTCCTTTTCTTATGCATTCCCCTGCTGTAATGTCCTACAAAAGAAGCATCCTCTTGTAGGGAGGGTATCACCAGCTTCTCTTCATAATGCCCCATTTTTCTCTTCACTATTGCCTTTTTCATATTTACATATTCTGTCTCCTTGTTTATTTTTAAGTGGAAGTACCTTGTTTTATTGGTCTTCCTATTTTCACCCTGTTGCTGTTACTATTTCTAGGTATTCACTCCTCTGTATTTCTGTTTTTCAGAATGTTCAAGATGCAAATAATTTCTTCATTTCTGGCTTTCTTTTTAAAAATCTCAAGCTCTTCTTTGTTATTGAATAAACATCTTTTGTCCTTCACAGTTAAGAACAGATTTGCAGGATAGGTCCTTCTAGGCTATATCCCAAGCTTCACTATTTGGAACACATTATTCCATTCCCTCTTCCCTTTTCTAGTGGATGCAGAAAAATCTTGCATTATTCACATGTCCTTCCCTTCCTTTAGATCTGAAGGTCTTTCTGCAATTGCTTTGCAGGACTTGTTTCTGAATTAAATTGTTGAATCCATTATGTGTCTTGGAGTTTGGAGCCTTAGATTTTTTTTTTCCCCTCTAGTATGTCTGTGAATTCTTTCAATTGAAATTTCACTTTTTATGTTCAGAAGTTCTGGGCAGTTCTCCCTTTTTAAAAATATTGTTACTGTTTGCTTTCTTCTTCTAGATTGTTTTCAATTTTTATCCTCTTTTATCCTCTTTTTTAAATGAGCTTTGCCATTGCAGTTTTATGATTTGCTATTATGCTCATTAATTTTACCATGCAGGACATAAAATTTGTATTCACAAGTATTTTATACTGGTTAGAGTTATTTTAAATGGGATCTCTCTTCTTTTAGGGTTTTGTTTGTGATATATAGATATGCAGATAATTTATGTAGATTTACTTTATATACTGCTATTTTGCCAAATTATTACTTGTTTCAATTAATTTTTTTAGTTGTCATGGTATTTTCAAAGTATATCATCTGCAAATATATATATATATATATATATATATATATATATATATAATATATAGTTTTGTTATTTCTCATTTCTCTTTTAAAATCTCAGGAACAATGTATTATTATTGTTCCTTGTTCTGCTCAAATTCTAGAGTTCTCTGTCTCATCAAGTGCTGAAATGTTTTTCCTTTATTTTTTTATATTTATTCTTAGATGCCTGCACTTATTTACTAGACCATATTTCTTTCTGTTGTTACTAATTTTCTCACTGATTTATCTGTTTATTGTACAAGTCTTTGAGATTTCTTCTCCCTCAAATCCTTGATACTTTCAGTCTCCCTACATATCCCTCACACAAACTCTTCTAATTGTAATTTCTTTGGGGACTGGGTCTCAGGATAACTTGGCTCCCTTCCACATTGGACAACTCATGGTTCACTAGCCTAGGTTTCTGTCCCAACTGACTTGTGGATGGTCTAAATGACCCTCGGTGCATGCTCTGCAGCCTCAGCAGACTGAGTGGAGTTCTGCACAGATCTCCACTTGCACTGCCTGCAAACTATCCCTCTACTTTTAGTTCTCTGGTCTGTCACTGGCCTTTCAAAGCCTATTTCTCCTAGCACTGGAAGAAACTGCCTTTCCTCAGGATTGGTGTTGGAGTTTCTGTCTTGCAGACTTTTGCTCCCTACAGGCTGTGGGGATCTAGTTGTTGGGGCCTAAATAAGCTTCCACAATATGGTCTAAGGTCTTCATGGTCTTAAAAAGAGAGAGAGGAGCTAGTGTTTTAAAGTGAGTTTTTATCTAGGTCTGTATTGTGTCCTTGGGCTTTCTGGTGCAGTCCCAATGCAGGTAGTGTGGGAGCTAGGGGAGGGAATTCCGGTTTTATTTTGTTTTGTTTTTTTTTTAACTTTTGCATTCTGAGTGTCCTTAACCATGAAAATACTTGCTCTTTGGCATATAATTTCTGTTTTACAAGGGTTTGAAGGTCATGGGGACCAGATAAAGCATCTAGTCTACCTCCAAGTTGCTTGTATAACCTGGAAGTCCTCTAACTGCTTTCAGTAGGAAAAAAAAATAACCTTTTAAATACAAATGGTGATGTGGTGAATAATGGAATATCAGTATCTCTGAAGAATCACTTGTGGTTGATCACAAAGGAAATGAATAAATGATGTGAGTCAGATATATTCTATTCCTACTGTTTTACTATGATTTAAGAGATATTATAGATGTGCTGTATAAAGAATAAGTCATAGAGAGGAAAAGTTTTGGACTGATACTCATAAGTAAAAAAAAAGTAAGCTAGCATGTGACATGCTCCACTAGGGGGTGTTCATGGGGTTCAAGGGATACCCACAAGATACACAGAGAATGAGAAAACAGATGTGGATGTCAAACTACCCCCATGGAGGGAGAATTTACAAAAATGAAATCACTAGTCTATTGAAAAATGTAAGATGCTAACCTGTGTGCTTGGATATGGAGATAAGTACAAACACATTTTCTACATTCAATGAACCTCTACTTCACTGATAATCAAATCAGCTAATTAATTAAATCAATTATATAATTAACTAAAACCAAAAGATACTTATATTTTAAAAAGTTAAAAACTGAGAAAAATATGCAATATAATAACTTATTTTAATGAACAAGATAAGTTAATAGTGAATATAAGGAATTTTTTTTTTAAAGCTAGAATCTATCAGGCACAATTATATGCCAGAAAAATACTCTGTGATTTGTCTTCTGCCTTCCTCACTCAACTGAAACTGTTTTTTTTTTAAATTTTGTCTTTATATCTATTATACACGTATCACAACGTCTATAGCAGGGGTCCTCAAACTACGGCTCACAGGCCAGATGCGGCAGCTGAGGACGATTATCTCCCTCACTCAGGGCTATGAAGTTTGTTTATTTTAAAGGCCCACAAAACAAAGTTTTTGTTTTTACTATAGTCCGGCCCTCCAACAGTCTGAGGGACAGTGTACTGGCCCCTATTTAAAAAGTTTGAGGACCCCTGGTATAGCATACATCAAAGTCAGCATGGTCTAGAATACTGGGGAAGTATTTGGGCTCTCATTCTCTCCACATGCTTGGATCAAGGAAGAGAGTAGGTGCTTATGGAAACAATAGCCAAAGAATATTCTGAGCTTATAGTGATTTTCTAATTAAGGATCTGGTTAAAGTTGTTACACCTCTTCTCTTTTTCTCCATCTTTATATTTGTTTATATGAGACTCTCTATATATTGTTTCACAACAACTCTTTTACAATATACTTGATATTTTCTCCCTAGTTACTGATCCTACAATAAACTCTGAAATACAGGAATAGCAGAATGGCAAGGATTGTTCTTTGTGAGAAATACAAGTTGTCATCATCCAAAAGGACATCTTAACAGTCTTGACAGGGATACATAAAACATCTAGTAAGATAATGTCCTCATAAAGGAGGCTAGATTTGATTATTCCCTAATGGACTATGCAAGGTTATAGATAGATACTTTATTTATGAAAAAGAGTCTATCATGGAAAAGAGAGGGGGGAAAGGAATCAAGCTAGCCAGCACTTTAAAAATCTATAGCAGAAAAGATATTTGAAAAGGAAATAAATTAGAAATCTGATATTGAAGAGATCATACTGACACTTAGTTTTATATGTGTGACCTTCTATTGGCTCAGCCATTGTCCTTTGCCACAATGGAAAAGAATTTAAGACAAAACCACCTCTGAAAATTGTCAGAAATATGATGTCTCTTGAAAGCATAGGAACAATCCAGCAGTGAAAGGGAATATATGAGTCTCAAGGGTACAATGTAACAATAAGTATTTATTTAGGGTCTAGACACACCGAGTTCTGGAGATGCTTCAGTTGATCTGGCTTTTTGACAATGGGAGCTTCCTTCAGAGAGAACTCCCTCCAGAGAGACTGATTTTACTTCAACTATGCCTATGTTTCATTTCTTTTCTTTTTTTTTCATTTCCTTACAAAAGTTTTTCACAGGGTACTCACTCAACATGCTGAAAATCTCCATGACTCTCCCACAATCATGACAATAATATTGGAGCATTTTGCTTATTCACATACCATATTTGACTATTGCCCTATGACCAACTCATCTTCTTCCCTTATCATATCATCATCCTGGAAGCTGCATATTACTTTAGAATCATATTACAGGATTGAGATAACATGTGCTACCGCTTGCCATCATTCAGCACATACTGAGTCTATATTTCCTTCTGAGAGATTCCCAATACAATTTCTTTTGAGGCTCTTATTTTCCATATCTCAGTGACATAATATAATCCTAGAGAAAGTTAAAATTGGAAAAATGGATCTTTTTTTTTTTTTTTAATGTGTGCTTGCTGGTTGGGGACATGCAAGAACAAAAATCCTGTCCTTGCACTATTGGGAAAATATACATAAACACAAATCTAAGTATAACATTAATAAAAATAGGTAAAAAAAGTAAGGTGGGAAGGTTCTAGCAGCTATTAGAATCTAGAAAGGCTCCCTATAGAGAGAGGTGCCTTGAAGTAAGCAAGCAATTTAATGAGAGTGTGATGAAGAGAGAAAGCATGCATTTCAGTTAGTAAATGCAAACAGTACAAAGACTAAGTGCATCAGCATTGGGAGCTGGTTAGCCTGAAGAAGAGAAGATTGTGGAGCAAGAAGTGGAGATGACAAGTGGGGTGGGAATGGGACTAGAAGAAGTTTCTTCAAACTGCCTTCCTGCTGGGAGTAGATGGATGATGATAATGGTAAGAGAGTTTTCCCTCTCAAGGGGAATGGCTATAAAATTAATAATGGCAGAAAAAATATGACTAACAGAAACTTATTATCAATGGTTAGTAAAGAAACAGCAAGAAACCATTTTTCTTCCTTAATCTCCATATTGCCTCATCCTGTTATTTTTCCCTTCATAACACTTTTCCTATAAAACTCTTGTTCTCTTCTGATATAGCTATGCTATCATTTTAATGAAGGCTCTTAATAGTCCATGTTTATACAATTGCAATAGCCTGCTAATTGATCTCCCCTTTCTGAGTCTCTCCCTACTCTAGTCAGTCATCTATTCAGCTGTCAAAATGATGAAATAATCATTCCACAAGTCTATCATTCTATCTCACATTCAGCAAAATCTTATTACCTCAAAGATCAAACATGAAATGTTCTTGAAGTACTTCATAATCCAACTACTTCCTTCTTTTATACTCTTCCACATTTTTTTCCCTTCTCTTCCTGATGCTCTATGATCCCATAAAATTTCAAAAGCCTAGAAGAATGGGTTGAACCTAATAAAATGATTCAGCCTACCTATAGAAGAAAAGGGGATGATGAAACTAGGGGATCCTAGTTTGGCTTCTGCAAAGGGAGAAATTGGGGAATGGAGGAAAGTGTAAAGTTGAATTTGTTTGACAGTGAAAGGGTTCTAGCCTGCGAAAGAAGTAAGAGTTACAAGGAAAGTTGCTTATGATGAATTAAAGAACAGAACTAGGTATCATCAAGAAAGGGGAAAGTAGATTGATAAGAAATCTCTAACAAGGAATCTCAGAATTCATAAAGTAGATAGAGCAGAATATACCATCACCTCTCTGTTTCTCACCAGTCTCCATCTCTTACTCTTGGGTACTGTTAATGGTCCTTAGAAGCAACAATGTAGCTTGTATAAATATATTTTCTTTTTCCTATATTATTCAGTGAATAGAAGGAAGGAAGAAAAAAGAAAGAGTTAAAGGAAGAGAGAAAGAAAATAAATGAAAGAAAAAGAGGAAGGAAGGAAAGAAGGAAAAGAAAGGAACTGATTGGTTTTACAAAACTGATCAGATCATCAATGGAATCTTAGAATCAGTCAAGATGTGATATGTTTCACTAACAGAGAATCCTAAACTGTGGAGAAGTGCAGGTGAGGTGAGGGGAAGAAGAACTTTGTGCAAGACATTAAAAAGAAGTACTGAGTTATTCACTTTAAAATTGTCGTCCCTGGACTAGATCAACTATGGGCATTTCCCACACACTACTAAAGGGGTCCAGTTTTGCAGTCATTAAGCTTAATATTACAATTGAAGTTACACATTAGAGATAAAAGCTTGCAGTCTGGAGGCTGGGAATGAAGAGCATTTATACTTAGTGACATCCCTTGAAACCCAGATGGGAATAGAAAACTAGGTAAAAAGTTGCCTTTAGGTTTCCAAGGACACATAATTTTGTGTGTGTGTGTGTGTGTGTGTGTGTGTGTGTGTGTGTGTGTGTGTGTTTTGCCAAAAGGTAGAACAATTTTGAGATCATGTCCAGCTTGACCTTTAATTCTAAAAAAGTTGATTTGTAAAATTACACAGCACCCGTTGTCCACGTCTCCATTAATGGGAGTCAGCAAGTCCCATTAATAGAGTTTGTCCTAGTCCAGAGAGACTTGACCAGGATTCTCTTTACCCAGATCTAGAAGTGAACCAATTAAGCTCTCCAAACATAATTAAAACACAAAGGAAAATAACATCCTGTGGGATAGAAGAGACCGAGCTTGGAAGTAACTACTTAAAGATTCCTGAGCCTTCACCCCTCCCTAATGAATACTGTCCCACTTTCATAATCAGAGATAATAGAGGACTTTGGAACTAGAATGTAGGACCTATGTGGCCTCTGGAGATATAATAGTTATTAGACTTTATATACAGCTAAAGGACCATTCATTATTCATTCTGCCTAGTGATAGAATAAAATTCAACTCACCCAGAATAATTTTCCAAGAGATTATTCCACCCACAATAATAAACATTTCCAGACAGAAGAATGCACCTTCTCAGTCCCAGAATCCTGTTGCAAGGGGCTTCCATTAAACTCTAAAGCACAACTCACTAATGAATGACCTTTTATGAAACATAGCAGCAGAATCAGTTTCTGTGCTTTTAAACAGAGCCCAAAGCCCTACAAGAGAGGCAGATGCTATAAAACAATCCAACTGAAGGAATCCATATTCAATTTCACAAAGATAACGCAATATCTTGGGGAGAAAAGAAGAGCAAGCATTCCTATGTTTCTTGATTTGGGAGTATGGAGTCCAGGTTTTGTTCATGGGAAGAAAGAAGGTTTCTTAGCTTGATGGAAGAAAGTGGTATTGAAATGCTAGATCATCCTGGTGGAGGCCATGGTACTTGGGCCAGTAAAACTAACCCTTTCCAGAAACAATCCAGGCCTAGAAGACACATAATCTGAAGATAAATAATCTTGCTGCAAGAAATCTAGTTTCCAGATGAGGAAATTTGGCCTAATAAGTATGTTAGTTTTCCCATATCATGTAGCTGATGATTCAGTACCCATGCCTATGTTCTGTGTCCCTTATCCAAGTAATTTTTCCACTGGGTGCTAATGGTGGTGTTGCAGCTATAAAGGATCATTTCATTTACATAAAAGGAGCAAGTTCAAGGAACAGGAGAATATGAAGAAGATAGATGGATCATCCAAAGGATACCAGATGCTGTCTTTACCATAAAAATGCTATTTCCATTTGACAATGCAGCAGCCATCTTTGAACAGTTCCTCTAAATTGCTTTATGATTTCCTAAAATCAGCACCATGGTGGAGAATTCCCTCTACCAATTTGCTACCTTATCTGAAATTTATAATCCTAGAGAATTGCTTCAAGGGCTTTAAGTGGCATTCCATCCAATGTAATGGAATTCCATTACCAAAAGGGAAGGGGGATAGGATCAAATAAGACAGAAAGACAAAAAAATGAAAGTTCTGAATGGCAATTAACTTTATCATGGTCTTCAAGATGCTCAGTGTGTCTGAGCAATCTCAAGTTGGTGAAAAGGAAGATTGAGAATATATTGAATATCCTGTAGTGTATGAGGAATCTGGACCTCATAATTATAGTTGTTTTTTTTTTCATATTTTCTATGGCATGACTCCAAGCCAATAGCTTTGTTCCACTGTGTGAAAAAGGTTACCAGCAACTAAAAATGAAAAATCTGCCCTCAAGTAATAAGAAGTAAGAATCAGCATGCTTTCCTAAATTTGTTTTGAATACAGAATAGGTCATTTCTGAAAGGACCTCTGGACAATGCTTCCTATGCTGCAGGGTTTCGTTTATTAAAGAACCTGAAAAACACAATTTATATGAAACTATAAAATACTTGTATTGAAGGTTTTACAAATTTAGGCTGAAGTAATGTGGGAGGAATAAGATTATACTTTTAGTGAAGTTTTTTTTTTGGGGGGGTAAGGATATTTGGGAAGAATGATTGATATATTTGTATTTTAAATAATTTTAAAGGAGGTAAATCTTTAAGCTCCTTTCCTTCAGTTTGTTAGGTTGTGATGGAGTTGTATCTATGGTGATTGAGCACACAGCTCCTCCTGACAGAAGCAAGCCTAGCAAGGAGAGTTTGAAATATGTCGAATAGAAATGGAGATGCAATGTTCTTCCCAGGAAGGTGAGCCAGACTTTGAGGCTTCCTTTACAAATGCTGCAGATCTGGTTTCTTTGACTCCAGAGTAAATCCCATTGATGCTCTCATTTGTTTTTATACAAATATGCTTATGTTCGAATAGCTAAGTGTAGCTCTGGTTTTTATTAGGTGAATTGTCTAGAATAACAAAGGTTTTTCATAAATACACACACAAATTGGCATGTGTATGTGTTTATTTACATATATCTGTATTTATAGAGATATAATTTCAGAGGAAATGAAGCAAAGAAGTATTTTTTTTCTTTTTTTTCCCAATTCTAAATCATACATTCTCTGAAATCTAACTTAGAGTTAAGAATCTTTGACCTAGAAGCAAATGAAATATTAGTTAGTAAAAAGATATTTTCATTGCTGAAACTTGTTCAATCTGTCCTTAATTGATATGTGAATTTGATTTCTTAAGGAAAAATTTCCAAATAATTAGCATAATTTCCAAGTAGAATAGACTTCCTCACCAAGTAATAGGTAGTCTTCACTGAAGGGTTCCAAGTAAAGGATAAATATTGTTGGGTACGTTGTAGAGGGAATTATCTTCTTTATTTTTTATAGCTTTTTTATTTTCAAAATATATGTGTAAATGGTTTTCCACATTTATCCCTGCAAAACCTTCTGTTTCTTTTTTTTTTCTCCTTTCCCCTCACTTTCTCTTCTAGATGGCAAGCAATCCAATATATGTTAAACAGGAGCAATAGAATTATTTTCTTTTCTAATATTGGTTTGGCTATAAGACCTCTAAAGTTCCTTCCCACTCTGAAATTCTATATTTTTAACTTAGTTTCTACCTAGTGTTGGTCCCAGTGGAAACATGTACATATGTAGTATTATTGCTAAATGAATCTTCCTCTCACTTTCCAGTGATCTTAATTCAGAAAATCATGCGATGGTCACTGCTGAAGACCATGTAAGAAAGTCACTTCTAAAGGTTAACCCTTAATCATACAACAAAAAAATATGGAATGACTGTAAAAGTGCTCAGATCCTTTAAATAAAGTCCCTGTTATGGATGCACAGACAATGAAAAAAAATACTCTCTTCCAAACTAGGTTGCTATTAACTCTGAACCAATTGTAGAATATATATATATATATATATATATATGTATATATATTTGCTATGGCAATTGAGATTAAGTGATTTGCCCAGGGTCACAAAGTTAGGAAGTGGTGTGTCTGAGACTAGATTTGAACTCAGGCCCTCCTGACTTCAAGGCTGGTGCTCTATCCACTGCACCATCTAGCTGCTCCCAATTGTAGAATATTTATGAATGCTTCATAGTTTCTCCAAGTCATTTCCCTCATATATCATAAATTTCTTGGAATCAGATTTCCCAACTTCTTCATGTAGAGAAGTTACATGAGCTGAGCAGGAAGAAGGATCTATGTAAGCATCAGATACTAGGTGAGATATCTCTTCAACTTTCTTCCCATTTTCCAGTTTGGTAACTATGGGTGTTACATTTTGAGGAAGATTATCAGAAGAAGGTATATATGATGGCCAAATGTATTGCCTTGCATCCCAATCATATGCTGACTAGCAACAGAAATTGAAAACAGATAGAATGGAAAAAAGAAAAAAAAAAAACCCTGAGGGGATCATGAGAGCTGCAGAGCTTCAGAATTTGGAAGATTGCCAACTGGAAGATGCTTTTGCCTTGTTCTATCTGGCCCCACATGTGGGTGAAAATTGCCAAAAAATTAAGTTATTCTTGAAATCAGAGTAATATACCTAACAAATAGAACTGTCCCAAAATGGAATGAATTGCCCTTGGTTGAAGCAATATTCTGTTTGCTGAAAATCTTTCTTCAGAAAATAGTATGTTCTCAATGAGATTCTGCTTTAAATACTAAATAAATGTTAGTCTTCATAGTCTTAGGTCATTTCCAACTCTAATATTCTGCGATTCAAAGACCAATTGCTATAAATTTCATCTCTCTCTCTCTCTCTCTCTTTTTTTTTCCTGTAGCATCCATAACATAACAGAGGTCATCTCTATTACTCTTCTATTCCACTTTAATTGGAAAAATTATACTCTCTAATAAGAAAACTTATTTACATTAGGTTTGTAGTTATGTAAAATGTATAATATAATATAAAGTGATATTATCAAGTACTTTAGGTTCCCTTCACACAGTTTACATTTCTAATTAGACTAAGAAACTTTCATATTTTCCTAATGAAGGTTAAGGTTAACTTTTGTTTTGGCTGCTTCTCTTTCCATGAATCATTGTAATGGATCTTCAAGAGCATCACTGTGGTACTCACTGCACAGACATTTACAACTACCCAACAATGCCATCTAATCTTGCATCATGTCTGCCCGGTGCCTCCAAGCATCTTTTTAGACAAAAGACACATGGAAAGCCATTCTAGTTCTTTGAAAATTTCATGGGAATCACCGACATGTCTGACACATAACCTTTCTAGCTCCTTTGCTGATCTTTTATTTTCTAAACACTATATTTTATGACAAAATGAAATGCAGGATTTAATGACGTATTAACTGGTCAGAAGATTCCAGTCCAAAAAGCAGCTACACTCAAAGAAAGAACACTGGGAAACGAATGTGAACTATCTGCATTTTTGTTTTTCTTCCCGGGTTATTTATACCTTCTGAATCCAATTCTCCCTATGCAACAAGAGAACTGTTCGGTTCTGCAAACATATATTGTATCTAGGATATACTGCAACATATCCAACATATAAAGGACTGCTTGCCATCTAGGGGAGGGGGTGGAGGGAGGGAGGGGGAAAAAATCGGAAAAGAAATGAGTGCAAAGGATAATGTTGTAAAAAAAAAATTACCCTGGCATGGATTCTGTCAATATAAAGTAATTATTAAATAAAAATTTAAAAAAATAAAGTCAAAGAGCAATAAAATGACAGGAAAAAAAAAAGATTCCAGTCCAGCCACTGACACATCGATTGTCTCACCACAGTCCACTCATTGAACTCTGTTCCTTCAAAATTAAATCCATGAGTGTTCATCAGTTTCCCCTTACTATTGACAAACATATCACTGTCCATTTCTCTTTGGCTCACTTGCAATTTTCTTTCTTTTAAGAATGTCATCATTTATGGTTTTGTTTTGTTCTGTTTTTTTGAAGGGAAGAACTTTGGTATCAAAAAAATTTTTATTTTATTTCAGTATCAAAAAAGGAACATTTAAGATGCTTCTTGATTTCCAAAATTCAGCTTTTTCCCCTATTTTGCACTTCTTTTTTATTCTTTTTCATAAGTGTTCTTGGTTCACTGAAAGCTCAAATTGCCCAAAGTCCCAGTTAATCTTACAGATATTGCATTGCCTCATAAAAACAATCATGGGACTGGTTTTAACTTATATGTATATTGCAAAATGAAAAAATAAAAATAAAAACACAACCTCTTTTTCACGTCCCTTTATCTTTAAAGGTCCTTCAACTTATAAGGGAAAAATATAGAAGCAAAAACTCATAAAGAAATTGAACTAATCAAATCATCCCATGAAATCAATTTTGTACAACCACAGGCCTACATAATGTTCAGAGCTGCTAATGGTGGCCCAATAAAGTGGGATCATTAATTAAATACTTTTTTCTTTCTCTTGGCAGATCTTCTTCTTTTATCCCCTCCACACTTTATAGCATTTGACTTTGGTCCTTCTCTCATTGGATATGTAGTGATCTCATTAAGTGCTTTTTCTGATCTTTCTGGAATGTAACTATTAAGAAGAAAAAGTGAAATCAGTACAACCACATTTCATTAACAAATGGTGAAAACTGTTCTCCAAAAGGAAATTAAAAGTCTATTATATTCATATATAATATTTCTTGTGAATATGCTTATGAATTTAAAAAGTAGCCTCAAATAGTAGAGAGGGATTTTGTTTTGGAATCAGAAAGACAAGATGGACAATTTAGTTCTATTTCTGACACAGCCTGGCTGTATGGCCTTTTATTCATTCCTAATCATTCCGGAAACTGAGGTTATTGGAATGATATGGAGCAAACACTAGATCATCCCACACTAGTAAAGGGATTTTTCTCTATTAAGTTCTTGATAAGAACAAAATACCTTATCTGTTCCCCTTTAAAAATAAAACATGGTGACATTCTACTTCTGAAATCACCAGAGAACAATGTTAGGGTACTTTGCTCCTGCTCCTTGTTCACAATTGTTGGTTCATATCTTAGTATAATTCCATTGAGTTTAGATTACTCATTTCACAGACTGGCAAAGTCTCCATGTTGCCAATAATGGGAGGAACTCCCAAGAGAAGGTGGTCTTTAGTGGATTGCTGCTTCCTATGTCACATTATTAATGTGGCAGGAGCAAGTAAGAAAAAAGATTGGTTTGAGGGCAATGACATTGTGATAACATCGGCCATTTTCCCAAACACCCTTGGAAAGTATTCCTCTCTAGTATGAACATTTTATCATAAATAAGTACAGAGTTCAAAGAGCTACTAGGAAGGACAGGAATGGAACATATCCCATATATTCATAATCAGCCTTGTTTAATGAGTTTCGGTGTGTTGTTTGTCTTAATTTTCCACCCACAATTAATATACTAATGTGTTGACGCAGAATGAATTAAATTATAAAAATAACAGGACAGATTCTCATCTTATGCAACACTTGAAGAACATATCCCTCGAGAGTGTTTATTCTCCAGTTCCCCACACCCTTTGGTGAATTTGCAGAAATAGAAATTTGCGATAGAAATTACTATTTCTTCATTCAGTCCATACCCTGGGGCCTAAAAATAATTGCTCCTTGTCTCATGCTGTTTCAACTTTGGAGTCTCTGTTATTAATAAGACAAGAAGCAGACTTTAAGTATGGGAGGCAGAGAAGTGATAGGGAACTTGTGGCTAGAAGTGGAAGGGATCTCAAAGGCCAACCAGTCCAGGTCTGCCACTTGATCAGTGAGGAAACCCGAGGCCAGAAAGGTCAATGACTTAGTCAAAAGTGATGTCACTGGAACCCTGCAGAGGTGGGACTGTGACTCCAGAGCCAGTCCCCTTTCAACTGTCCATGATACTGTTCTCATCAGTGGAGCTCAGATTTAGGAGTTCAGATCTTGAGATTGAAGCACCACCTCCTTACTAATACACTCTGGGACCTGAAGTTCATCAATTAACCTCATTCATCTTTGTAACTTTGGTTCTTATCTTACAATTGCAAAGTATTTTATGTTTGTACATATTTTCATAAATGTTAATTCATTTGTTCCTTGGAATAACCTTTTCAAATAGGCAGAAATTCTGTGAATGCAGAAAAATAACATCTCTTCACTGATTTCTCAATCTATAAAATGGGCTTAAACATATTGGTAGCCCTTACATCAAAGATTATTGTGATGACTAAATTAAATGCAAAGTACACATGAAAAATGTTCCAAGTAAAGGAAAATGTAACTAATTTTCAGGAACACAGAATGAGGACTCAGAGATCTTGATATGTAAGAATATTGGATCAACTCTAATAGGATCATATTTAATGGGGTCAAATGTGAAATCTTACATTTGATTTCAAAAATCTATATTCCAAGTAAACATATAGGAAGCATAACTAGCCAGAAGTTATAAGAAAAACCGGGGTGGATGATGATTAGTATTCCAAAAGCTTATCATGAGTCAACAGTGAGATGGGTCAACATGGAAGGCATGAAGGTTACAGTCTGCTTCGTCCTGCTATTTCCATAGTTCAGAACTATGGAGGGTTAACCTCATTGCCAGGCTCAGATAAGGCCACATCAAAAGTACTGTGGTTAATTCTGGCCAGAACATTTTAGGAAGGACCCTAAAAAGATAAAATGTATACAGAGGAGGTCACAAAGATAAAGAAGAGATTCAATTTAAAGTTACATCAGCTTCAGTTAAAGAGACTAGAGATATTTAGCTTGCAGAAAAGGTGCCCAGGTATCCAAACGTGCGTACTTTCCTCTGCATGCAGATTGGCATGTATGTGTGCAGGGGATTGTGAGTATGGGTGTGATGGGTGAGCAGTTCAGGTAGGTTGGGATGGCATGAGAGCTACCATTAAATATTTGAAAGTTTTTTTTTAATTGAAAGAAGATTTATCTTGTAATATTTGCATTAAAGAAGAAATCTAAAAGCAATGTTTGAAAGTTCAAAGAGGAAGATTTCAGCTTGGTATAAGAAAAAACTTTCTGAGATTATTAGAGTTATCCCAATGTGGAATGACTTGCTTAAACTGTAGTAGATTTTTCCTTGGTTTGAGGAGTTTAATCAAAGACTGGATGGCTATCTGTCTGTTGGGTATGATTTGTAGAGGATGGGACTCTTCTTCAGGTATGGGTTGGAGTTGTCAGTCATAAAGCATTAATATGGCAGGCCCTGCACTATGAGGTGGGGATACAAGGAAAGAAAAGGAAATTAACATAATCAATCATAAAAATCCCTGTTCAAATGAAGCTCAGTATAATAGGGGAGACAACATACAATCTATTGCACACAAACACAATGTAGATCACTTGAATTGGATACAATCAAATGACAGTTGGCCCAAATACTGAGAAGCATTGGTTTCAGGGGATATGAATCAGAGTGATTTTGGAAATGTTTTCTAATAAATTTTCTTTTTAATTTGCCTTCCCCCAACCCTTCAAATTCTTTCAGTGACCTGCAAGTCAAAATTCTGATAACAATCTCCACAATCCCATGGGTTCCTCATGAGTATTTCTTCAAATTAATGAATCCCAGTGAAGTCACAGAGACTGTGTAATGGTATTAGGGATCCACTAAGTGCATTACAGTGTGAAAAGGTAATGATTCATTTTGATTTAATCAGGGACATTTTTGGTTGACTTGTCAACTCTTGCAAACAGGACCCAGAACACTTAGACTAACTGAGAATCCTAGTTCCTTAATTATCAGTTTAGTTAAAAGAGTCTCCAGTCTGTGGGCATAGGGTTTATAAAACATTTCCTATTTCTAACTCTGTTACTGGTAATTAGGAAACACAAATGGCTCATTCCTCTTCCTACATTAGGATCTAGAGGCTTATCAAATCTGTGAAACAATGACACATTCAAATGGAGCATTGAACAGAAGAGAATACTGGTTCTATAGAGACGTCTGATTAGGGGAGAGCTCAATGAATTTTATCATGTTGGTAATAGGGATCCACTACAGTTGGGGGTGGAATGGGTAATGCATTCAAATCCTCACTTTTGGAAGATTGTTTTAATAGTTATTAGTGGTAATAGGGAGCCACTAAAGTTGGAGGTGGAATGGGTAATACAGTCAAGCCTGCACTTTGGAAGGTTGTTTTGATAGTTATGAGTGTGTTCATGGCAAGAAATGTTTCCTAGAATAGAGCCTGGTACAGAGTCACTGCTTAATGAATGTGTTTCATTCATTCATGCACCAGTTTGTTTAATAAAAAGGAAGATCAGTTGTTTTCTGATGTAGCTTATTTCTTCATAGGCTCAGTCAGAACATCAGTTCATCACAAGAAAGTTTCAAAGCAACACCATGCTTGAAGACAACAAAAAATGGAGAAGATGACATTGCATAGAATTCTCCTGGCTCAATCCTAACACAATTAGATTCGACATTTCCTTTGAAAATAGGAAATGAATGCTAGAAGAACAGACATTAACTCTGATTATCAACACTGCATACAGAAGCTTAATGAGTGTTTCATCAGTTATGAAGAATGAAGAGACCAAACGTAGGAAGCTCCCAAGCCTCCTTATAAAGCAAAGAGCTACAGCATCTAAGAAAAGGGCTTCTGATCACAAGCACATGAACAATTGTACAGAGGAGGACTGAGGGAGGCTTACAGCAGTGTGGCTTCACAAAGCAGCAAAAAGCAACAAAGGGGAAAAGACATCTGCAGAGAAAAATATATTTCTATATTGAGTGGAACAAAAATCACCAAATGAAAGCAATTAAGAAACTACCTGTATTAAGTTCCTCAGAGTAGGAAGAAAGCTGCTGAAGGGAAAGTGGCTATTTTAAATGTTACTTCTCTATTGGAATCCAGCCCACTTTGTCAGCCTCCTCTGTCTTGCCCCACCAAATGAAAAACGTATTCATTGTGGCAGCCAGCTAGGATGGATCTGTCAATGATAAAATTGCTACAAAGGCTAACTGGTTTTAAGAGTAAACAATTGGAGAGAAATGCTTCTAATTTCTGTGGTATTCCCACAAGCACAGAAGCATTTGTCAAGCTTCTCTCCAGCAAAGACGGCCATTGCTATGGTCATTCAAGGCATGGTTACTGTTTTAGAATATTTTTGGTTATAAAAGAACTCCAGGGTGATACAGAAATGTATAATGTGTAGAGAATCTCAGGCTATGATCAGAATGGCTCCCAGTCAGCATGGCCTCAGAACCATAAGAAGAAAATCCAATAGCTTTTTATCAATCTTCATTCCTCTTGGGCTTTCTGCACCATCTAGCACTGTTGGTCACTTCTGTAGGCTTTGGGGACAGTGTATTTTCTTCATGATTCTCTATCCTTTCTCTGCTCCTCTGTCATCTTGGTTGGTTCTGCTTTTTCATCATGTTGACTGGCTGTGGGATCCCAAAGGCTCTTTCCTTCTTTTTTTTTTTCTCTTTCCTTCCTAAAACTATGTCGTTTGAGGATGTCATTTGCTCTTCAATTAACATTTCTGTGCAGATGACTTCCAGGTGTATGGTTAGCCCTGTTCTATTCCCTGAGCTTCCACATTACAACTGACCTTTCAATATTTCAAACTAGATGTCCCATAGCCTTGTCAAACATAACCTTCCAACAGATAATGCATCATTCTTGAAGCCCTCCTACCAAAAAAGTCTACCCTTCTACTATTGCTGATTTCATTTCTGTCATTCCATTCACAATGGATTTGCAAGCTTGCTGTCATTCTCAAACTCTCCCACTCACCCCAAATAATTAAAGACTTGAACTTGTAATATTTTTGCCTTTATTACATCTGTCATATGCATCTCTCTGTCTACTTTATTAGTCATGAAAAATCTTGGGATCTTATTATATCCCACCTGAAAACTTATATTATTCTTCTCTCTGTTCTCTTTGCCATTAGTTCCTGGTGATTTTTTTTTTTTTTAACTCTGATCTCTGGCCAAACTTCTTATTCCACTTACCCTGGAATTTAGGAATTGCTTCTTGGGATACTGGGCTCTCAGATGTGGGCAGACCAAAAACTATACATCATTGTCAAGGTCTCTCCAAACTCTGACATTATATCTGTACCCTGCCATTTTTTATCTGCCATTTATGTGTTGTCTTCCCCAGTTAGAATGTGGGTGCTTAAGGTCAGGTACCGCCTTGTTTTCTTGCATTTATAAGTGTCGTGATTAGTATAATGTCTTGCTTGACATATAGCAAATGCTTAATAAACCATTTTTGTTCATTTCTTCATTCATCCAAACATTCATGTTTCTCTATACTATAATCAGCTATCAAATAAATTTTCTAAAAGTATGTCAAGACATTTTACTCTTTCCCCATACATTCTAATATTTCCTAAACAAAACAAAACAAAAACAAAAACAAAAACAAACAAACAAAAAAACAAGCAAGTATAAAATTCTCTATTTGATATTTATCTCTTTAAACAAGGGCCTAAACTTCTTGAATTATACTCCTCTCATCATAATCTATGATGAAGGTACACCGGGTTAAGTGTTGGTCCTCACATTATCTTTATACTGTCTATTCTTGGAACTTTGTCCTTTTACAACTCCAACTCATATTCATGGCTTCCTTCAACATTTTTCTCAAATTCTATGTTTTATGGAAAACCTTTTTTTTATTGTCCTGTTCAGCCTCCCCTCCCCATTTACTAGGTTCTTTCTTATTAAGATCATTTTCCATCTACTTTGACATGTCTTATATATTCCAATTTCTTCAGATAATATAAGAGCCTTAGGAGAAGGGATCCTTTTTTTTTTTTGTACCCAATAAGAGACATGGAGATATATTTTTAAACTCTTAAATTCCAATAAAATATATTCTGTTTAAAGAAATCAATTAGAAGGAGGCATTAGCAGAAAAAATAACATTCACATCATTTTATACTCCCATATGAGCATTTAATTGAAAAAAAATTGAAGTAATTCAGAATGAAAATTTTAACAGTTGGAAAAATTACTGAGAGTTTAAATTAGAATCCTAATTAAGGTGATTGGAATGTATTCTTCACAAAATTTAAAAAAAAGTTTTGCAATTATGAATGGTAAATTAAGAACTTTATTAAATTGATTTTTATAGAAAACCTTTTTCTGTCCTGTTCTCAGCTTCCCCTTCCCCATTTACTTGGTCCTTCCTTATTAACATCTTTTTCCATCTACTTTGATATGTCTTATATAGTCCTCTTTCTTCAGATAATGTTTTTCCCACTAGATTATAAGATCCTTGGGGAAGGGGTCCTTTTGCTCTTTAGACCTTCAAAAGGAGAAATATATATTGCTATCAAACTATTCCTCTAGTGTGAACTTGCCAAGGCAAATCAAAAGCTGGCCCCAAACTCATATTGCCTGTGGGATCCTGGTGAAGTACCTTAAGCTTTTAGTACTCTTGACAATTTTCTAACCTTATAAGTTGTAGAGAAGATGCTAACAACATTGATAGGTAGATTTTCCTTTTTGCTTTTCACAGGTGCAGTTTTTATTCCTTCTTTAAGATAACTTCTTCTCTTTGGGTTTTAACTTCCTCATTTGTAAAACGAAAGCAATTAGACGAGAGGCCAAAGAGAGCCCTTCAGGAAACTTACTCTATGAAGATTTGCTCCTATGACAGAATAGAGTCATGAATTCCAGAGCATGAACCGCATATATCTTGATAAACGTGACACTTAGAGACATATTTGGAGGTAAAGCAACAAGAGCTTTACTCCAGAATCCTGACTTTTCAAAGAGCTAATAATGCTCACTCTAATTTCCCATCTAGTTGGCAAGAATAGGGATAGACATCAATAGACCTGAGATATTGTTGGTATAGAAACTTCTAAGGTAAGGAAATCCCTACACCAATACAAGTAACAACTGTTTCTCCAACTTCTAAGAAAACTACCAAGAACAATTGAGAGGTTAGGTGACTCAATCCCCCAAGAAAACAGTTGGTATGTTGGAGATATAACTTAGTTGCAGCTCTGAAATTACTTTAAAAATATTTACTTAAGTGTTATATGTTGTATTACTTTGATGTATTACAAGTAATTTTTTTTTAAAGAAAAGAATCTATATGTACAAAAAATATGTATAATAGCTCTCTTCTCAGCAAAAAAAAATGAGAATTGAGGGGATGTATATCAATTGGGGAATGGCAGAATAAATTATGGTATGTGATTATGAGGGATTATTATTATTCTGTGGGAAATGATAAGCAGGATGCTCTCATAAAAACCTGGAAAGTCTTTCATGAACTCAAGCAAAGTGAAATGTACTGTGTACAAAGTAAAAGCAATGTTCTAGGGTGTTCAGCTCTAAATGACTTTGCTAACAGAAATACAATGATCTGTGACTACTCTGAAGGAGTTGTAAGGGGAAAATGCTATTCATATTCAAAGAAAGAACCGATTGTGATTATTCTCTCTCTCTCTCTCTCTCTCTCTCTCTCTCTCTCTCTCTCTCTCTCTCTCTCTTTCTCTGTCTCTCTCTCTCTCTCTGTTTCTCTCTCTCCCTCCCTTTCTTTCACTTCCTCTCCCCCCACCCTTTCTCTGTGTGTGTGTGTGTCTGTCTCTCTCTCTCTCTCTCTCTCTCTCTCTCTCTCTCTCTCTCTCTCTCTCTCTCTCCTTAATGGGGGAAGCTATGTTTTCTTTCACAACATGACTTTTATGGAAATATTTTCATGATTTCACATGTGCTTTCTTAATGGTGGCTGGGAGTGAGAATAAGGAAAGGAATCTGAAACTCAAAGTTTTAAAAACAAATCTAACAAAATTGTTTTAGCTAATGGTGAAAAATAAAAATATTAATTATATTTAAAATAAAAAAAAACAAGTTCAAGGATTTTTTTTTTGTCTTGTCCTTTTGGATAGGGACTATTCCTTTTTACTTGCTTGCTTCCTCCTCCTTTTTCTCCTTATACTTCTCTAAACTGACAGAAAAAATGTTTATTTGGTGATTAAATTCATTTTTCATCATTTGCTCAGCACTCAACTAATATTATATTTGAAATAATTTATCAGCATGGTTCATTGTAGTGTTCCTTTTATATATAAAATCAACTTTCATTTGCTTGGGTTAATGGAAGACAAGAAGTATATGAGAATTGATCTCCCAGCAAATGTATGGTACATTTATAAGATTGTAATGACTGACTCACTCAGCTAACTTCTTCTAAACTAAGTGTCAAGATGTCCAAACAATAATCATTGGCTAAATAAGGAAAAGACCTTTTAACTTCAACAGTATTGTCCGAGAATTTTTTTACTATCGGCCAGGAAGGCTGACCATATTAAACTACTTAGAACCTCATTCATTTGGGAGATTGGAGTAAAAATGATTTCCATTTTGCTCCTTGGGTAGAGAGGGGAACTATTAACTTCACAAGTTCCTCAGAGAAGAGAACTCAGGCTAAAGGGAGTTCTAAGAAAAGGTTAGCTCTCTTCCTAATTTGCTTTCCCAACATATATCTATCTAAAATATGCCATAATATAATCCACTTTTCTATTTCCTAAACATTTCTATCAAATTTAATTGTGTCTTAACCAAAAAGAGGTCAGTAGTTAACTTGAGATAAATGTAATTGTAAAGTTAGGCAGAAAGTCCAATCTTTTCCCTAAAGATAGGAATTTTCTTAAATGGGGACTTGGAAAAGTTGTAATTAAAATTTTTGTGCCATCCCAGTATACAATGCATGTAAATGACCACTTATGAGAAAATCATTCTGCCTAGGCTAGTGGGTAAGGAATGACACGGTATCCCTCGTTACAAACAAATACATGGTAACTGGCTGTACCACTGTAATTGTGACATTACCAAGCACTCTCCCAACACAAAGAAAACAGCCTTTTATGGAAGTTCCCTAGTATGAGGACAGGATTCAAGATTTTTTTTGTCTTGTCTATGTTCTGTACAAAAAGAATGACACTGTTGGGCTCTCAAACATATGTTTCCATTTTTCAAAGTGTCCTTGATCTCATTCACTTGGTTTTTCTCTCCATCGGTAGAGATTATAATTTATGATCATCTTTGCATCTTGTATATTACCTGCTCATTTACTCTAATTAATCTTCATAACAAGTCTACTCAATGTGCTAAAGGGATTTTTTTTGTCTTTATCATAGATACCAATATACAGCAGTTGAATTTCTTTTATCTCACTGTATTGTTTACTCATCTACTTGTCATTTGACTTACATGTATTTAATGAACGTATACATATTTTTCAAGAAGAGACTAAAGAAATATAGATATTGTACAGAGAATTCTTTTTCAAGTGTCAATTAGATTAAATATCCTCTGCTATTCTATGAGTTTGTAATTCTAAATTTTATTTGGACTATTTATACACACATTTCTCTCCACTGCTCTTTGGGACCACCTACAATTTAAAATCTCTGAAGATAATCACTATAAGTATATCAATAATGAAAGAATAGATTTTTGGGGGGATAAGAGCGAAAATTTGAGAGTAATGAAAACTTGTGAAAGTTTCTGCAATCTAGCAAATTTTGATTATCAGTGAAGGTTTAAGTGCTTACTATGTGTAAAGTTAAATGCTGGGTTTATAAATAAAGGCAAAACAAAGCAAAAACAAGCATGGTCTCTATACTGAAGAAGAACACATTCTAAATGGGAAACGTTATGAAAATAACTATATAAAACAAGGCACATAGAGTCTAGCTGGATGGTTATCTCAGAAGAAGGACACAAGTTGAAGGGAGAAGAATTAGAAAATTTCATCCTGCAGAAAATTGGGTTTGTTCTAAATCTTGAGAATGGAGAAATGAATAAGCAAAGTTGAGACTTAGAATATTTCAAACATGAGTGACAGCCAGTGAAAAGACACAGAGATAAAATATGTAGAGACCTCTAGAGGAAAAAAAAAGTAGATAAAAGTTACAGGATTATAGAATGAACAGAAGGGTATAAGACTGAAACATTAACAAGGAGTTATACATAATGGGTACTGGAGTTTGTTGAGTAGTGGGGCAACTTAGTCCAACCTATATTTTAGGAAGATTGCTTTGGACAGCTGAGTGGAAGATGGATTTAAGGGAGGAAAAATAATTAACTAGTTATTGCAATGAAACAATGAAATTGTAATGAGTACCTACATCAGAGTGGTGGCTATATTAGTGAAGAGAAGAGGATAGGTTAAGTGAAGACTTTCCAACAGATTGGATATAAGATGACAGTGTAAATAAGAAATGCAAACTGACATAAAGTTCCTCAACTCTGGGAACTGGGAAAATACTAGGATCTTCATTAGTAATAGGAACATTCAGAAGACAAGAGAATTTAAAGATAAAGATAATGAGTTCTGTTGTGAACATGTTGAGTTTAAGATGTTTACAGGACAATCAACTCCAGGTATTCAATAGTCATTGTTCATACCACTGGATTCTCATCATATAATCACAACAGTCCCAGTCTTGTCTGGCTTTAAAAGATACTGAATGGGGAAAAATGCAAAAGTGGATCAAAGTGGGTCCTAGATTTCATATCACAATTCCTTAGAGAAGTTTAGCTCATATAAAACAATCACCACAACCAGGAGGCCAAAATAGGCCAGAAACACTTCAGCCAGTAAACGCTAATCTCCTTGACTGGCAGAGAGACAAGGGAACCAAGGACAACGTTGGCTTAGGGGACAAGCTCATCTGCAAAACATGACTCAGTAGACGTTTAATCAATATGTGCTGATTACATTGAAATTCAGGTTTAATGAATTTAGGCATATTTTCCAATTTACTTCCTTTATGGGCCCTGGCGTGCTTCAGTCCCATTTCTGATTGATCTGCAAAAGGCAGCAGTTCTTGTTAGTGCTGCTTGAAGTTGTTCTGTTCTCTAGCATTACTGTCAAGTAGTTAATGATCTGTACATAATCATTTAAATGGTGAGCATTAGGGCAGTCACTATTTAAAGGAATAGGCACTGGTTCATTTTTCAGCAGCTAAGAATTGTTGAGGTTTTTTCTCATTACACATGGGTGTGCACACACACACACGCATATATATATATATATAATTTTGACTTTGTCATAAAATGAAATTTAAAATTTATTATAGAACAGCAGAGATAGAAACCATCTTAGACTCTATGTAGCTTATCTGGTGCCTAGATAAGTTATAAAGCATTTCCACTAGGTGTTAATTGAGAAACTTACTGGAAACTAAAAAATAAACAGTAACCCCAAGTCTTCCAAGATGACTCAGGATATTTTGGGATAATTTTGATTATTGGCAAGCATTTCTTTTGGTTGACCCCCAAAGGGATTTTTTATAACTTCAAGAGAAATCCAAGTTCTGCCCTCAGAATTGGTCATCACCCATTGCTGTTCTGTTTATAATCCTGACATTTCCCTTTCTTATAATAATATAAAATGTGTTTCTTTGCTTCACTACTCCCAAATGTATATTTGTCTTCATGCTAATATTATTTGGCTACATGAAACCCTCTTCTATTAACCATTAAATATTTAATAAATATCTGCTATCTTTCAAACATTTTGCTTCATTCTACATACAAATAAAAGCAATGACTTAACCTCATATTTCAAGGAAGTGTGTCATCATCCCATCTCTGATCTTATTTTTCTCCCTTGAGCAGTTCAAATTTAGCCTCACTTCTACCCTTTATCCTTTGCCCCATAACAAACAAGTTCTTGAAAATCTCTAATCCTACTCAACCCCAACAGCCTCAAACAACTTATTTTCCTCATGTAGACACATATGCACAATTCATTAATTTTCAAATGTCCTTATGTCAGTAGGTATAACTGAAGAAACTGAGGCAAACAGGCAAAGTCATTTTTTTAGGTCAAAATTTAGTTTGTCACACATACTGATATTGTGTCACCATTATTTTTAACTGAACATTTTGAATGTCCTTTATGTCTTGCATCTTTTTTCATTCCAATCTCCACAAAACATATCCCCAAATTGAGGAGACAGCTATCAGTGGGAAAATTGTTGAACAAGCTGTGGCATATGATTGGGATGGAGTACTATTGAGTTATTAAAAATAAACAAACAAACAAATGAACATTATGGTTTCAGAAAAATCTGGGAAGGTTTTATATGAACTGATGTAAAATAAAAATAAACAGAAGCACAAGAATATTATACAGTCATAGCAATATTGTAAAAGTAATCAACTGTGAAAGACAGCTGTTCTGAACAATACAATGATCCAAGACAATTACAAAGGACTTAAGACGGAAAATGCTATTCACCTCCAATAAAAGAAGTAATTGAGTCAAAAATATAGGCTGTAGCATGCCCCCCCCCTTTTTTTTTTGGCTTTTTGTTTGTGTGCTTATAACACATCATGTGTGTTTTCCATAATTTCAAATATATAATTGATATATTGTTTGCCTTTTCAGTGGATGGGGGGAATTAAGAAAGAGAGAATTCAGAACGCAAAAAGAAAGAAAAGAACACTAAAAATAAATCAACAGTAAATTGGTGACAAAACAAAGCAAAGCACAAAAGAAGGGACTACCAATACCAAAATCGTTTGCTAAACTTCAGTTGTTTCCATCTATTCTTGCAAAATAAATCAATGAATTCCTGAAGAATTGATCTCATAATTAGGTGCAATATTATTTCAGAAGTTCCAGGCAGCAGGGTCCTGTAATTTTCATCTTTGTTTACATTGTCTTCCTGTGAGAATTTAGACTCCTTGAGGAGAAGAACATTTTTTTTTCTTTTTCTTTCTGTAGAAAATGGAGCACCACACCAATGATATTCACACAGTAAGCACTTACTCAATCCTTATTGATTCATTGATAACCTTCAGATAATTTTTTAGCTGAAGAGTTTGAAGTATATAAATTACTATTGGGGAATTCCTAATAATTAAATTTAGCTGCTCCTCATTATCATGGTGGAGGATTCATACTTTAAAATGAAAGCAAAACATCATACAAGTGAATGCAATTGTAAAATAATTAGGTTTGTGCGCTATTTCATCAGTCTCAGAATATTTGAGAGTCACAGAAGAATTCTATAATTATCTCTTTGTCCCAAGACATATAGCAAAGAAATTCAATATATGGAGAAGTACACACACAGGTAATATATGCGTCTGTAGATTTACATTGCATACATACATATACACACTTATATGTAGTCAGCCTTTGCATGGAGAGGAAACTAGTTTTACTTGAGGCAGCTCATTCTACTTTGAAACAGCTCTCATTATTAGAAAGTTGTTTGTTTTTCCCCTTATATGGAGCCTAAATTGTCTTTTTGGCACTTTGACTCATTGCTCTTTTCTCTGACCTTTGGAGTCAAATGTACTACATCTCTCTTTAGGGATAACACTTAAAAAATTTGCACATGAGGATCATATTAGGTACCCCTCTCACCTTTTACCTCTGAGTTGTTTTTTTTTTTTTCCTTTTGTAGGCTAAATAGGCTCAGATCCATTAATGAAGCTCAAATGACACAGTCAAGGTCCTTCACCATTTTGGTTACCCATCACTAGTTGCTCTCCAATATCCTTCAATTTTATCACATGGTTCTCAACACAATAATAAAGTCGATGTGTGGAGAGGGATGAGAAGAATTGTATTGCTATTTCCTATACCTGGAAACTCATTCTTCTTACATTGATAATTCATCTTGTTCTCATAGTTCATTAAAAATAGATCCATTTCCATCTAGCCATATTTCACCAATCTTGTACTTGTGAGATGGATTTTTCTTTTGTACCCATATATAAGATGTTATATTTATACTTACTGAATTTCATCTAAATGATTCAGTCCAGAGATTTATCCTGTTACAAATCTCCTTGGAATTTGATGCTATATTTTAGCAGGTTAGATATCCCTCCCAGAAAATTGGATGGATAGACCACATATACTTTTATCCAAGATCTTGATAAATGTGTGGTATTGCAAGGTGAAATCCTGATTTCAGAATTATTCCACTGTAATCCTTCACTTATATTGACCTTGAATCCTTAACTATTAACTATAATATTTTTATTATTTTAGAAATATTATTTTTATTACAGCTTTTTATTTTCAAAACATATGAATGAATATTTTTTTCAACATTGATCCTTGCAAAAAACTTGTGTTCCAAATTTTTCCCTCCCTTCCTCCCACCTTTTCCCCTAGATGGCAAGTAATCCAGTATATTTTAAATATGTATTAACTATAATTTGAGCCTAGTGAATAGGATAATTTCTGAAGCATAGTTAGTGCTCAATAACATTACAACCATTTTTGAATCTAATTATATTAATAGGAATGCAGCTAACTAGGACAGTGGGGACTAGGAGTTAGGAAAACCTGAGCTCAAATCTGATCTCAGATTTTTACTACCTCTGTGCCCCTGAGCATGTCATTTAACCCTGCTTGTCTCAGTTTCCACAACTATAAAATGAGATGAGAAAAAAAAAAAAAGCAAATCACTGCAGTATCTCTATGAAGAAAACCAAAATGGGGTCATAAGTAGTTGGTCACAGTCGAAACAACTGAACAACAAAATATCATTAGAGGATTGACATTTTCTTCATGAGATTAAAAAGAGGTATTTTACTGAAACTTTGCTAAAGTAAATGTGAATGAATCCTGCTCACAGCATTTTCCTCTTCTCTCAGTGTGGCAATCCTAGTTTAAAATGAGGTGATTAATCTGCCAAAATCTGTTCTCAATAAACGCATGCTGACTCTTGTACCCACTGGTTCCCTTTCCATGTGTTATCCAGCCATCTCTTTGAAGTTCTGTCATAGAAGTTTACTAGAAATTCAAGTTGAGTCCCAGCAAATAGCTGGAAGACTTTATTTCATCTCCCTTTTGATCATTTGTGGAATTGACCCTTTCTCAATGTGGCGGCATTTGGCCAATTTCTTTTTTCTTTTTTTTTTTTTTTTAATTTTATTTTATTTTTTATTTTATTTTTTATTTTTTTTAATTTTTTATTTAATAATTACATTATATTGACACTCGTTTCTGTTCCGATTTTTTCCCCCCTCCCTCCCTTCACCCCCTCCCCTAGATGGCAAGCAGTCCTTTATATGTTGGATATGTTGCAGTATATCCTAGATACAATATATGTTTGCAGAACCGAACAGTTCTCTTGTTGCGTAGGGAGAATTGGGTTCAGAAGGTATAAATAATCCGGGAAGAAAAACAAAAATGCAGATAGTTTACATTCATTTCCCAGTGTTCTTTCTTTGGGGGTAGCTGCTTTTGTCCGTCATTTATCAATTGAAACTCAGGTCTCTTTGTCAAAGAAATCCACTTCCATCAAAATATGTCCTCATACAATATCGTTGTCGAAGTGTATAATGATCTCCTGGTTCTGCTCATTTCACTTAGCATCAGTTCATGTAAGTCTCGCCAGTCCTCTCTGTATTCATCCTGCTGGTCATTTCTTACAGAACAATAATATTCCGTAACATTCATATACCACAATTTACCCAGCCATTCTCCAATTGATGGGCATCCATTCATTTTCCAGTTTCTAGCCACTACAAACAGGGCTGCTACAAACATTTTGGCACATACAGGTCCCTTTCCCTTCTTTAGTATTTCTTTGGGATATAAGCCCAATAGAAACACTGCTGGATCAAAGGGTATGCACAATTTGATAATTTTTTGGGCATAATTCCAGATTGCTCTCCAGAATGGTTGGATTCGTTCACAACTCCACCAACAATGCATTAGTGTCCCAGTTTTCCCGCATCCCCTCCAACATTCATCATTATTTTTTCCTGTCATCTTAGCCAATCTGACAGGTGTGTAGTGGTATCTCAGAGTTGTCTTAATTTGCATTTCTCTGATCAATAATGATTTGGAACACTCTTTCATATGAGTGGTAATAGTTTCAATTTTATCCTCTGAAAATTGTCTGTTCATATCCTTTGACCATTTATCAATTGGAGAATGGCTTGATTTCTTTTATTTTTAGAATTTCAAGTTTAGTGTTTGACTGGGGGTTTTTAATTTGTTCCTTTTCTAGCATTTTTAATTGCAAACCCAATTCATTGACCTTCTCTTTCTCTATTTTATACAAATAGGCCTCTAGAGATATGAAATTTCCCCTTATTACTGCTTTGGCTGCATCCCATACATTTTGGTATGATGTCTCATTATTATCGTTTTCTTGGGTGAAGTTATTAATTATGTCTATGATTTGCTGTTTCACCCAATCATTCTTTAGTATGAGATTATTTAGTTTCCAATTATTTTTTGGTCTACTTCCCCCTGGTTTTTTGTTGAATGTAATTTTCATTGCATCGTGGTCTGAAAAGGATGCATTTACTATTTCTGCCTTACTGCATTTGAGTTTGAGGTTTTTATGTCCTAATATATGGTCAATTTTTGTATAGGTTCCATGAACTGCTAAAAAGAAAGTGTATTCCTTTCTGTCTCCATTACATTTTCTCCAGAGATCTATCATATCTAACTTTTCTAGTATTCTATTTACCTCTTTGACTTCTTTCTTATTTATTTTGTGGTTTGATTTATCTAATTCTGAGAGTGCAAGGTTAAGATCTCCCACTATTATAGTTTTACTGTCTATTTCTTCTTGCAGCTCTCTTAGTTTCTCTTTTAAGAATTTAGATGCTACCCCACTTGGTGCATATATGTTTAATATAGATAGTGCTTCATTATCCATGCTACCCTTTAGCAAAATATAGTGTCCTTCCTTATCTCTTTTAATTAGGTCAATTTTTGCTTTAGCTTGATCTGAGATCAGGATGGCTACCCCTGCTTTTTTGACTTCACCTGAAGCATAGTAGATTTTGCTCCAACCTTTTACCTTTAACCTGCATGTATCTCCCCGCTTCAGGTGTGTTTCCTGTAAACAACATATTGTAGGATTCTGGCTTTTAATCCATTCTGCTAACCGCTTCCTCTTTATGGGGGAGTTTACCCCGTTCACGTTTATGGTTAGAATGACCAATTCTGTATTACTTGCCATCTTGTTAACCCTGGTTTATGCTTTCCTCCCTTCTTTCCCCTTTCCCCCCCTTCCAAGTATTAAGCTTGTGAGCACCCCTTGCTTCTCACAGCCCTCCCTTTTTAGTGTCCCTCCCCCCGCCTTAGAGTTCCTCCCCCTATCTTACCCCTTTCCCTCCCAGTTCCAGTATTCCCTTCCGCTTAGCTTATTCCTTCCCTTTCCACTTTTCCCTTCTCACTTTTCAATGAGATGGGAGAAGTTTCACCATAGATTGAATATGTCTTAAGATTTTTCACTTAAAGCCAATTCTGAAGGCAGTAAGATACCCACTATATTCATCCCCCTCCATTCTTTCTCTCAGATATAATAGGTTTCCTATGCCTCTTCATGAGATGTACTACCCCCACTTTACCCTTTTTCTGGTACAATGTCCTTTCCACATCAGTTTCTAGAACAAGGTATACATGTATTCTTTATACATCTATATAATCAAAATATAGTTCCCAAGATTAATCTTTACCTTTTTAGATTTCTCTTGAGTTCTGTATTTGTAGATCAAACTTTTTGTTAAGTTCTGGTTTTTTCATCAGAAATAGATGAAATTCGCTTACTTCGTTGAATGTCCATCTTCTTCCCTGGAAAAAGATGCTCATTCTCGCTGGGTAAGTTATTTTTGGTTGCATACCAAGTTCCTTAGCCTTTCGGAATATCATATTCCAGGCCCTTCGATCTTTTAATGTGGATGCTGCCAGATCCTGGGTGATCCTTATTGTGGCTCCTTGATACTTGAATTGGGTTTTTCTAGCCGCTTGCAATATTTTTTCCTTCATCTGAGGGTTCTGGCATTTGGCCACTATATTCCTTGGTGTTTTGATTTTAGGATCCCTTTCAGTGGGTGATCGATGAATCCTTTCAATGTTTATTTTTTCCTCTGTTCCTATGACTTCTGGGCAGTTCTCTTTGATAATTTCCTGGAAGACAGTGTCCAGGCTCTTTTTTTCATCGTGTTTTTCTGGGAGTCCAATGATTCTCAGATTGTCTCTCCTGGATCTGTTTTCCAGGGCTGTTGTCTTCCCCAGAAGGTATTTCACATTTTTCTCCATTGTTTGATTTTTTTGGATTTGCTTGACTGATTCTTCTTGTCTCCTCGAGTCATTCAATTCCACTTGTTCAATTCTGATTTTCAGTGTAGTATTCTCTTCACTCACTTTTTAAAAATCTTTCTCTAATTGTCCAATTGAGTTCTTTTGTTCTGTGGAATTTTTTTCCATTTCGCCAATTTTGTTTTTTAGAGAGCTGTTTTCTGTTTCCAGTTCACTAATCCTATTTTTCAAGGATTTTACTTCTTTATCCACTCTCTCTTTAACTGACTTCTCCAGGCTCTTTTGCCAAGCCTCCCTCTCCTTTTCCCAAGCCTCACTCTGCTTTCCCCATTTTTCTTCTAGCTCCCTTGTGAGAGCCTTTTTAATCACTTCTATGAGGTTCATCTGTGCTGAGGAACAGACGATCTCCTCCTTTGGGGAATCACCTGGGGACTGCCTGTTTTTAGTCTCCTCAGGATTTAGAGTCTGCTCTCTATCTGTGTAGAAGCTGTCAAGGGTTAAAGTCCTCTTCAGCTTCTTGCTCATTCTGTCTATTAATCAGAGACAAACTACCAAAGAAAAACAGAAAAAACTGGAGTCTTTCTTTGGGGGAGGGGCTGGGTGTGTTATCGAGCTTCCTCTCCAGACTGCAGGGGGCAGCAGTGAGGCACTAGCAGGACTGTGTGCGCCTGCGCTCTGAGATCCCAAAGCGTGCTGAGTCACTGAGGGGGGGAAGGGGGGGGGGCAGGTCCTGAGAGACTCCAGCTGTTTGCAGTTGTATTCTTCATCCCCGGTGTTTTTAGCTTCTCTGCTGGGCTGTTGACTTGCTGCAGGTTCCAAACCTGTAGCGAAGCTCTCCCCGCAGAGACAGCTGCGATCACTCCCCACCCCCTCTCCAGTCTGCTCCCGTGCTCTCACTGCCGCTGCCCTCAGCCTGCGCCCGATCTAAAACCGCCCCAGCCCTCCAGTAAAGACAGACCTTTCTTGGCGGATCTCAAGGATGGCTTCTCTTGGTAACTATTTGTGGGTTTTTTTCAGTCAAGCATTGATTCAGAGGCTTGTAATGAAGTGGATAGTGAGAGAAAGCGCGGAGCTTATGCAACTGTGAGCCTCCTCTCCGCCATCTTAACCGGAAGTCCCATTCGGCCAATTTCTATGATCTTTTAAATGTCACTTGTAATGATTCAATCATCACATCTGTCACTTTTTGCTGGACCTGCAGATCACAGTCATGGTCATGTGACATGGCTGCATCCATGGTGGTGAGGACCACTAAGTCCTATTGATCTTGGATATCTGTGCTCTGTTCATCATTTGTGTTCAATTGTTTCCTTCCTTTCGACCACTGTACTTGGCAGAGAGCAGAATTAGCAGCACTGGCCCAGCACACATCACACAATATGCAGTTATTGATCTAGATTTGGTTAAAATGGTGGATTTTTTGAGAATCAAACTTTGAGAGGATTTTGAGAACAAGAAGATCATCAGGAAAAATGAAGTTCCAGCATGATGTGGCCGTATATGAACAACTAAATGAGGCTTTCTGTGCATTGATATAATGCCTATATTATACAATTAGTTGCTTATTAAATAATATTATAAAATGAGGTTTTAAAATAAATAGTGTTGCTTATAATTAAAAATGATAATTTTTGCTGCATTGGAGTGTTCCTGGACACATTTGATCCTCCCTATTTGCACAAGTGTATCGAGTGATATTTCCATGTCAGCAAATAAAGAGGACAAAACAAAGGAAGGAGTCTTTTATTACAGAACTTTTATTCTCCTGAAGTCTCAGGGTTTTCCCCTTCTAAAACAACTGATTTCATTTTGCTACCTATTTTTTGATTAATAAAAAAGAGAAATGATAATGTTTTCTTTTTATTTTACTGCAGAAAGATACAGGGGGATTCATAGAGATGCTGTAATTAATGCAAAGTAAAGGGAACCAAGAGAGAAGGCTGCATCAGTACTCTAGGAAGCTTTCCCCTTGCTTATGTCAAGCACCTCTTCAGTTCAGGCTGATTCTGAGAGGTGGAAGGCTCTCTCCTGAATAGCTAATTGCCAGCTTGGTACACAGTGCCAAATTGGAGTTCCTTTGATATGTATCAGAACAGCTGCTTGGGGGAGGAAGGGAACAAGAAGTGGCCCTGCCTTTGGCTCTCCCTCCCTTTTAGCATCTGACAGGGCCTAGAATCTAGATCCCTACAGGTCTCAACAAAGAGATTCACAGATTCCAACTCAACACCCTTTGAACTATATCAATATCTCTTTAATAAATCTAGCAAAGTTCCAAGGCCAAGTTTTCGTGTTCTCTTTTGTATTTTTATATCATCATTTGGGACTCTTTCAATCCATCAGACATTTATTCCAACATTTGAGTTAAAGAATTGGGTTAGGGACTGAAAATAGAAGGGAAAACTGAAATGGCCAGGAGCTCCTATTTGGCTGTAGAAATAAACAAGCTCCACAAACATATACCTGACAGCTTGAGGACTGAGAGCAATAACCATGAAGTTATATTGATTTAATCTGTATGTGCATTATATTCTCTTGACTCACATATAAACTATTTGAAGGTAGAATCTGTTCTATTTTTGAATCTTAAGCACTTAACACAGAGTTTAGCAGAGAGTAGGTGCTCTGTTAAGAAATATTCATTAATGAAACTTGAGGACATATTTCTTCCTATTGCAGTAGGGAATGAGCTATGTCTCCAAGACCCGGTGAGGAAAGGCAGTAAATTGATCTGTATTCCTCAGAGCAAATAGAAAACTGGACCTGAAGTAGGAAATACATGCCTTCCAATGCCAACTATGATATCACTACCTGAGGAACCTTTGGCAAATGATGGATCCTGTCTGATTTGAAATTTCTTGATCTGAAAATCGGTCTGCAGAGATATGCAAATGACATGATGTATGGAAAATGCCAGACAGATTTTAAAGTGGTATCGAAATGTCAGTTATCATCATTGTTCTATGACACTATCTTTATTCTTGTTTTGATGGAAAAAAAAAACAAAAACAAAAACATCTCATCAAGAGATTCAGAGTTTGTTCACTGGGCCTTATGTCAAGCCTAAGATTATTACCAAAGCCAAAAAAAAGTTGTGCACGTGGAAATGGAAAAGATTGTTTGCCGTAAATGTTATGAAAATGAAAGTTAGAGTGAACAATATAAATGGATGATTATTGCTATTATTTTTAGAATATAGATTTACATTAAAATATTGTGCATAATCCCCTGAACTTAACAATGGGTTTATAAAATACACATACTTATAAAATACACTACAAACAGTGATTGTTTTTGGCCAAAAGACAGAAGGAATGAGTGGTTCTGTTGCCTATGAAGGGGTTAAGCCAGGAGAGGATTAAGCATTCATTCAGCCCATTGTAAATGCTAAGTGTTTCACAATCATTATGATGATTAAATAGGCATTACATCAACAATTTTGTCAACTACATTTCTATTATACTCCTCATACAAAAAAGGCTCCAAAGGCACATATTTGCCAAATGGTCTGCCTGGAGCCACCAAAGCAGAGCTCCCACAGGTAAATTGGGAAGATTAAGCTACTAGACTGCAATTTACCTAACAGATGTTCTGTAGGCAGCTACCATACCTGAGCATGAGCTGAAAATGGAGGTCAATACTTGCCTTCCCCCTGGGCTACTAACATGATCTCCCCCTTTACCTCTTTTTCCCACATAGGACAGGTATAATTATTTCTTTGTCAAGTTAAGGGAAGAAATATTATCATAAAGGAAATTTCCCAAATTTGAAGTAGACATTTGTTTGCTTTCAACTGCTCTGTAAGTTTATTCTTGTGCTCCCTGACTGTGGCGATGGAACCTATAAAAATATCAGAAGATGTGGAGATTTGATTTCTTAGCTAGAAATGGAAAAGATACTGGCATTATTATAGCAAAGATTTCGATCAACATCTGCCAGGAAAGAAATGCCAATAACCCCATGTGGAAAATAAAAAAAAAAAAAAAGATCTGCATTAAAAGTGTATCTTGGTCTGGTCCCCTTGACCACTGCCCCCATCAAGTCAGTGCAGTAAGTAAGTATATAAAAAACCAATATAAAGTAATAGGAAGAAGTAAGATTCCAAAAGGGAGCCCAGAAGTTACTATCTCATGTAAATTATATGCAAACATTTTAGTTCTCTTTTCTTGACATAATTGTGCAAATATGGAGGATTAGTTGTACCCAGGAAGACCCTATGTTTCAGAACATTGTCTTTTGATTAATTATAAATTGCCATCCTAGAAATCAGACTGTCCCATAGCTAAAGAGGGCAGCATGGTTCCTTGCAATTATCAATTGCTTTATCAATTCATTAAAAGTCATATTCTGAGACTATGTGGAGAAGCCAACTCCATCTTGTTGAATGGGCCCCTAGTTTTGACTAGCTGCCCATAGTCTTTAAGCCTCAGATCAGCTCTAGACATCTGCAGGCAGATCAAATGGCACTGATAACTTTGAGATGATGTGGATATGCTAATGAACAAACCTAAAGGGTGCACAGAGAGGAGTTAGTGTGTCCTTACCAAAATGCTATAAAAATGAGACCTCCTGCCTCCCCTTAGCTTGAGGGTCTAAGCTCCTCAAATGTCCCAGTTCTGGTCTAGGATCACAGAGTCGCTTCCTTCCTACTCTCTCCTCCACCCTGCCTGTCTTTATACTGCCACTCACTATCCATGTTTCTATGCAGTCTATCTTAACCCCATGCTCTTTGTCCCTGTATTTCATTTCATTTACACTTGTATCCTCTTTACCTTAATAAAATGAGATCAAAATGTTGTCATCATAATCTTTTTTGGTGAATATACAAAGAATGGAGTGTGTCTGACCTAATTTGACCCAGAAAGACTCCCTTGTAGTCAAGGGAAAGGAAAAAAAGGGAAAGAAAAAAAAAAAAGGAAAAGTTTCTATTTCTTTTTTCCTCTAAGAGTTTTTCCACTAAGAGTTCCGCAAATTAATTGGGAATTCAAGCTCTATGTTGATTCTCAGCAGTGTAAGAATAGTTCCTCTGCTACCTGTGCTCTTTTATTTGTTTGGATTTTTTTACCTTCCTTCTATCCTCAGCAACTGGCACATAGTAGATATTTAATATGCACTAGTTGATTCATGTCAAATGACTGCTCTTTCAAGGTTCAACATGGTGACTTTGTCTTTAGAGTGCAAATGGATAATGCCTGGTGTCTCCATTAAGAAGAGTTTCTTTGACTAGGAAGAATAGGATTTTAAAGAATCCTTAGTACCAGCAGAACCATCAGTCATAGTGTAGCCAGTGAGCGTAAAAACTGTGGGAGATGATCAAGTGGCTTGAGAGGAATAAGCTTCCTTGCTGAACTTAAATATGTTGCTGAATATTGAAAACATTGCCAAGCTATAATTGCTATTGAATTTTAAGAAAATGGTTGTTTTTAAAGTGTGCATTTGCATCTCTGTGTTTATATTTTTATGGATTTAGTTGTCTTGAATATTACTGATACCCACTCTTTTATTTGATTAGTATTAATTGCAAGATACTTGTGCACTCTTATGCTGTGCAATCCTTGTATGTTCTCACAAATATCGTACTTGAAAGCTTTAGCCAATATTCTGGAGTTCTTTCTCTAGGGCTTTTGACAATGTGTGGCTGCCAATGTAGGAGTAAAGCTCTGCTTCTGTGATCACTTATGTAGCTACATAGCCAAGACATTCACTTCTCCAATCATAATAGTTCTTTGCTTTGGGTAGTCAGGAAGTCAGTTTCATTGGATTGAAAAGTGTATGTAGGAGGAGTAAGATATAAGAAGACAGGAAAAATAGGAGGGGACTAGGTTATGAAGGACTTTGAATGCCAAACAGTGTTCTATTTGGTCTTGAGGATGACGAGAACTTGCACTAAAGTGGAGACAGTGTCAAGAGGAAAGAAGTGAGAGTATCCAAGAGATGTTGCAGAGGTAAGGTAAAGGTCTTGGCAACAACTTGGACATGGGTGATGTGAGAATGAAAAATCCTGGATGACTCCCAAGTTCCAAATCTGAGGGACTTGAAGGATGGTGTTGCCCTCTACTGAAATAGTTAAGGTAGGAAGTGGATATTTGGGGAAGGGCACATCATGAATTCAGATTTGGACATAATGAGTTTAAGGTATCACCTGGACATCTGTTCAAGATGTCTGAAAAGCAGCTGGAGAAGGGAGATTTGAGATCAGCTGAGAGATTGGGGAAGGAAATATGCATTTTAAAGGAATCAGCATAGATGCATTGAAATCCACTGGAGCTGAGGAAATCAACAAGTTGAACAGAAGGAGAGAAGAGGGCTCAGGATAGAACTCTAAGGACCATCTGTAAGAGGCTGTGATCTCTAGATGATCCAGCAAAGGAGACGGAGGAGTGGTCAGAGAAGGAGGAGGAAAACCTGGAAAGAGCAGTGTTCTGCCAGTTTAGAGAGAAGAGAGTATTAAATGAGGAGCCAGTGATCAGCATGCCAAAAGTTGCAGTGAAGACAAGGAAAATGAGGAATGAGAAGCAATAATATAAAAAAAAAGAGTATTCAAAAGCAGAGTGTCTGTCTACAGTGTCAACTGATTAGGTAAGGCTGAGGAATAAGGGTATTGGGGGAAAGGCGGCAGATTTAGAAATTACGATGTCATAAATAACTTTTTTATTTTTTTATCTTCACAGTAGTACTTTATTTTCCCAAATATATGTAAAGATAATTTTCAATATTCATTTTTGTAAGACTTTATATTTCAAACTTTTCTCTTTCTGTCCCTTACTCCCCCCTCACGTAGATAGCAAGTAATCTGATATAAATTAAATACATGCAATCCTTTCAAACATTTTTCCATATTTGTCCCAATGTGCAAGAAAAAATCATACCAAAAGGGGAAAAACACTAGAAAGAAAATCAACAAACAAATATGAAAATACTATGTTTTGATCCACAGTAATCTGTGGCGTGATAGGCATTTTCCATCCCTAGTTGATTGGAATTGTCTTGAATCACTACATTGTTGGAAAGAGTCAATCCAATGTTTTCCTGGGTTCTGCTAACTTCACTCAGCATCAGTTCATGCAAGTCTTTCCAGGCTTATCTGAAATCTGTAAAGAGAATTATTTAAGTTAAATAATGAGGTTGGAAGTCAGGTTGTGAAGGGGTGAAATGTATGGGAGGGAAGATAAAAGGGAGTCAAATTAATATAGACAGCCTAGCATGTTGAGCTCAAAGACTTGGGGAGTAGAAGTGTTTCCAAAACCATTAGATTTTTTTCTAGCTCAGTCCCCACTATCATTGAAAGGGAAAAATCATGATGGAGAATGGTTCTACTTCCTCATTACCAACTGCCAACAAAAAAGCCTGTAAGCATAGCAGTTTTGGAAGAGAAAAGACATCTGAGAGCACTGATCCTGATTCCTGACAATTCCTCACAAGCATTACTTGAGAAGCTATCTCTAATGAAAAGGGGGACCAGACATCCCCAACAGCTACTAAGTAATCCCCACTTACAAGGCAGACAATTGAGCTTTGCTCAGGAAGAAACTTCCTTTGGAGCAAAGACAGGAAGTAGCATGTACCAGGTAGGTCCATTTACCACAACAAATTTGACCATTATTTCTTCATAGAGACACCTCAAAACTGAACCAAAGAGCCTTGTCAATAGAAGTACTTCCAACTGTTTGCTCACAACCATTTTCAGAGGAAGATGAATCCCTGTTCAGATGGAGCCTGGTCATTGTTTCTGCAGTTATGTATAGTCACAGCTACCAGTGACCTGGGGAAAAAAAGTTCTTGGCACCAGGGTCCTTGACCTTGTCCAATAGTTCAATATCAGAAAATGATAGGACTAGAACAGTAAAAATGATATTAAATAAAAGGCATTTACCAACTACTTTGCTGCTGCACTTTAGGTATCATGGAGATTTTCTCATAGTTAAAAGCCTCCATATATATGGTTTCTCCCACTAGAATATTAACTTCTTGAGAGCATGAACTCTTAAGTTTCTCTTTATATCCTAGTTGATTAGCATAGTGCTTCATATATATATACACATAGATAGAGAGACAGAGAGAAAAAGAGAGAAATGTATCTATCTATCTATCTTTGTAAAAAAAAATGGGGGGGGGGTGGTAATGAAGCATGTCTGCAAACAACAGAAATGAGCCAATAGTTAGAGACAGAGATAAGAAACTGAAGGACTGAAGATCAGAGAATGATTTAGGAGACAGTGTGACAAAAGAGATAAAAGTATGGTATCAAAACGATATGTGGATAGATTGATCTAATTATGGAGTAGAGTTATTTCATCATTTCAAAAAAATGTAGTTGAGGAAGAGAGAGAGAAAAAAAAAGATTCAGAGGATAAGATCAAGTCATTTTGAGATGCCGAAAAGGAGGGAGCAGGAATTCCACAGTGAATGTCTTCTACTTTCTTGGTAAACTCTAAAACAGGATATTCTATTAAAAGGAAAATGGTGGATAGTTGTGAAAGTCTGAGGAAGTAAGAAAATTTAGAATAGGCTGGTATGGTAAATGTTATAGAGAATTAGGGGAAAGTAGTAATGCTATAGTAAGGACTAAGCTGAGATGAGATAACAGGAATTTTAAGGAATTCTGTCTGGGGAATCAGGAGTATATGGATCTTATAGAGAAAATTGATTTTTTTTTAATGAAACAATGTCTGAATATCATTGGGAATATTCATTCATAAAATATTTGCTAAAATTTGATTATATATCTGTTTGGTTCTGTTGGCTCTGAACATGTCATCATTGATGAACTTTTCACTTTATTCTCTCTCTCTTGTAAACTGATTTACATTTAGTTTATTTATTTATTTAGTGACTTTTCTCAATTTGGGCATTTTATATTACTGTAGATATTAATTCTTTTCATTACATGTCTTCCATGTGTTGGTGCATAATTGTGTAGAATACTTTCTAATATTGATTTTTGTTTCCTCCTTAATCATTTTTCTTTTTCATTTAGTAATTAATTTATATAATTTTAATTCCCATATTCATTTTTGTTAAGGGATTTTGTGTGTGTGCAGCAGATGTTTTATGATTTCCCCTTTAAATATAACAATATATAATGATTAAATAAAGAGAGAAGATGCAGAGGTCTTGTTGGCTTTTATTGTTTTTTTTTTTTTAGCAGATTAATGTTTTGTAAAATTAACAATTGAGTATTTTTTGCTTGCAATCTTGTTAATTTTCCTTATTAATTTGGGTTTTTTAATGTTTATTTTGGGTCTATTAATTTGTTGATTTTCTAATATAAACTGTAAATCAACTCATTAATCTCTTTTTTTCTCTTTCTCCTTCTGCTTCTTTGTGTCTTTGCTTCTGTCTCTCCTTCTTTCTGCCTCTGTTTTTATTTGTGTGTGTGTCTCTCTCTATTGCTTTCTCTGTCTGTCTCTCTCCTTGTCTCTGTCTTTGTTTCTATCTCTGTCTCTGTCTCTGTCTCTGTCTTTCTCTCTATGTGTCTCCCTCTCCTGTCATTATAAGCATTGAGGCAAAGAAATTTCCTCTCAGTCATTTAGCTCTAAAAAGATTTTTTAAAGCAAGCCTTATATTCAGTCACAATTAACTGAGAAAGAAAATGTTTGACCACATTATATTTATTTATTGATGATAGCAAAACAAATATGAAAAACCTTACACAGACCTAGTCAAATACAACCTTGCAGACTCTCCATCAAACATGTTTCACCTCTGAATGTATTGATATCATTCTTGGTCTAGTGACAGGTTCAACCACAGAGAATACTTTGTTCATTAATCCTTAGTATCAATATCAGCAGAGCCATAAATAGATGTTCAGGTTCTGACAAAGACATTTGTCCATGTAATGAAGGATTCCCAGTGAAAAGTCCGAAGAGGAGAGGAATTTTTTTTGTAAAATGTCAGAGAAAAGGAAACTCCTTTTAAGTAGGAATAGTTTTGTTGTTGAATCTATGTCTCCAGCCTAGTCTTATATAAAGCAGACACATGCTTAACAAATGTTTGTTGAAAGCTATTTCCTGCTTGATAAATGGTCAAAGAATATGAATAGACAATCTTCATGTGAAAAAAAAAGGCATTTCTAGTCATATGAAAAAAAAATCTAAGTCACTATTTTTGTTTTGTTTTGTTTCTTATATTTACTTTTATTTATTTAACATTTCCCCCAGTTACATTCAAAAAATTTTCTCATTTGTTTTTAAGATTTTTGAATGCAATGGAAAAGACCAAATAGAAAGTTTAAACTTCTTTCATCTGGAAGAAGATGAGCTTCTAGATTACCTGGATTGGTTCATCAGTGTAGGGCAACCTGAGTATAAGAGGTTGGGACAATGTATTCGTTTTACAAGTTTTTACAAGTTTTACAAGTTTACATATATTTTTAGTACCGTCCTCTCCTGAAATTCAGAATATAAATCAAATCATCTGGGCATGAGACATCATTGCAAAGACAAGGTTAATAATTTATTGCCTCTGTGTGTGTGTGTGTGTGTGTGTGTGTGTGTGTGTGTGTGTGTGTAAGACCCTCCTAACATCCCTCTTCAATTCCTCCCCATGGTTGGAATGACTCTCAATCTTGAAGATTATGCTCAGGGAGAAAATGTTCTGGTAAGACCAGCCAAGAGGGAAAGGCTCTAGTGTGGACCTAGAGACAGATTGCATGCCTGCTGTCCGTGGATGATGAGCCAAGGAAAATCAGAAGGGCACAGGACCAAGGCATCAGAGGTTTAGCCCCTAGATAATGAGTTCTTTGTCCAAAACAACTCAGAGAGAATGGCTTTCTGAGGGAGTGCACTCAACACTAACAGATAATCTACTCTGAATAAATATCATCATTTGTAGAGGAGAATGGGATCCAGAAGTAGATCTATGTGTTCCTTCATTGCCTTCTTTGAATAATTATTGCTTCTTCAGTTATACTTTGAAATCCCTTCACAGGGTAGGCCGCTTCCAGTCTTTGTCACTCTTTTTTGTGTGCCCCACAGTCCAGGCAGACTGGCCTTCTGGATCTGTTCTGATCTTAGCTCTGCCTTTTACAATCCCTGATTTCCACAAAACTCTACTCACATGACACTATCTCCATGAATCCTTTCCTAAACTATCCTGACTGCCCTCTCCCCACAAAAGGCCTTCATCTATTTTGCATAAATTAGCTTGTACTTATTTATGTGCATGCAATCTCTCCAGGCAGAAATTATTTCCTTTTATATGCCAAGCATAGCAACCACCCTTTACTAGAGCAAGTAATAAATAAATGTGTTTGTGAATAGAAATATATTTATCTCTATAGATATGTATACATGTATCTATATAACTATAAAAGAACTAGATATATAGACATACCTATAGATAGGTGAATATATTTCTATATGTGTTTGTGTGTATGTATGTATATGCATTTATGCATACCTCTTTTTCTTGAGATAGATATAGAGTTAAATAGAGATAGAAATACATTCATATATATTTCTATACACATATGTATATGTATGATATGCATGTAAGTATACATGTATTGCAAGCATGTATATGTATAAAACCTGTCTATATATTAGTGTATATCTCTATCTCTTATTAATCTCTTTATTTACTTCCAAAGATATGAGTACATGTGTATATGTAAACATACATACCCTCACATTTGTGTGTGCATTTTTTGTTTGCTGCTGTCTTTTTTTTTTTAACATTGTATGTCTATATGCTTTTAGGTTAAACCCTAGAATTGACCTAGAAAAAGAAATGTTTAAGTGATGTTCAGTGTGCAATTTTCTGACCTGGGTTTGCAGAAGGGAAGAAATGCAGAATTGGAAAGGCAAGAAATCAATTTTTGCCATTGACCATCTAAAGAGTGATGTTTATGAACTCTTGGGCCGTTTTTATTTGATCTATGCAACAGTGAGTTTATTTTTCTTTCATTCAATTTATTTTTATGAAGCAAGGAATTGTTGGATTTAGGGCTTTAAAGGACTTTTGAGATCATGTGATTCAACCTTATTATGCTATAGAGGAGGAATCCAACAACTAGGAAAAGACAAGAGACATTCTTCAATTCCAGCTCATAGTACTTCACAGAGTCCAAATTCAATCTTCTGACTCAATATTCAGTCCCCTTTCTCATAAACCATGTTGCTTCTGTAAAAAGAGCAATAGAATGAGGGTTATAGTAGGGGTGAAATGAGCATGTGCTTATTTTTTCCACAAAATATTACTCTAGAGGTAACCAATATGGGATTTTATTACAGGGGGCATTAGAAAAGAATGAGCAGTGCTCAAATACATGACAGAATCAGTTGTGAAATGGGGTGAAGATCATTATCATATGTTGGTGCAGACCACAAAGAGCACATATCTATTTTGTTCTGGCCGTCACAATAAGTAGGCTATAGATTAGATGGAGATCACCCATGGAGAATAAGAAGAATAGGTCAACACCTTAAGTTTCTGGAATTGGAGGAATAATTGAAGGAACCTGGGATGGTTTATATGGAAAAGATAAGATTCAGTTGGGGACATGATACCTTTTTTCAAGCATTTGAAATACTGTCATGTGGAAATAACAGTATTTTTGTCTCCAGAAAACAGAAGTAGGAACATAAGTAAAATCAGCCAACCTATCAATTAATGGGTAGTTGCTGGTATTTGCCCTGGGGATTCAAATACAAAAGGAGTAGTTCCTGCTCTCAAGAGGATGGCAATACAGCTTCTAGGAACTGAAAGCAAAAAGGGACAAACAAGTCCAATGGGAACAAATTGACTAGAATGATTGCAAATGGAATGTGATGCTTGAGACAGGAATGGTCCTCCTCCCATTACTTCCTATGATATCTAGATGTGCTCTGGTCCAATATGATGAAAAGGATATTCTCACTCAGATGCAGGTCAAATCACATGACTGGTTTTGATGCCACAGATTGTGAGGTTGGGGCATAGGTAGGAAGAAATTTTGAAGACTGCAGGAGAATAAAGATAGAAAGGTAACATTGTTCTTTGACCTTGAAGATCAGAGGAGAAAGAAGTCCTAATGGCCATCTAATTTAATGCAGATCTCAACATCTCCTATGACCTGTGTTTGAATCCTCCATTGCAGAGGATCTTGCCCCCTCCAAAGGTGATCATTCCATTCTGGACATCTTTAATTTTTAAAAATTCATTGAGTTTTTTGTTTGTTTTATTTTCCTTCCTGAAATCACAACCTATATTTCAATAGTTTGCATCCATTCATATTTTTCCAATACTCAAAAAATAATCCTACTAACTTATGAAAACCTTTTGAGTACCTTAAGATTGCTATCAGAGCCCCATTTATTTCAATCAAGTTGCTACCTTTTCTCCAGTCCCTCCATTCAGTTGGTTGTTTTTCTCTGCGTGTTCTTCAATTTACAATGTTCTTCCTCCAACACGGTACCAATGTTAGATCCCCTATGTTCTGAATAGGTGAGAGAACATTGAAAATGGTTCCTCTTGTGTGAAATTGGCAGAGACTGTATATACAAGGCTTGTCCTTGAATATAGGTAATTCTAAATCTAATCCTGACTCTTTATCACTATGGAAAACTGTTCTAATATAGACACAGTTAGACTCAGTTATTAAAACTTCTTGTCAGGTTTAAATAGATGATCTAATGAATTTCTCCAATAAATGAATTTGTTTTAAAGAATCCTTGGAGATTCAATGTTGAATTTTGGTTTTTAATGGAAGATGATGTGTTCTTCATTTTCTAGACCAAGAAGAAGAAAAATGAATAAATATTGAAAATATGTCATCATAATAAAAATCCAAAAATCTGGATATACCAAGGCTCTATCCCTAATGGCTTTACATTTATAGGATGAAGACAGGTTCTTTTTTTTTTCAAGGCTTATTTTTTCAAGTTTTGATTGAACTAGAGAATTTTTTCAGTTTCTTTCCAATTATAGCACTCTACAATTCTTATTTATAAATTATTATACTTTAATTTATGGTCAGAGCAAGTTTTTGGATGTTGAGGAGTTCAATATTGACCTAGGAAATATTTCCTAGACTCACAGCTTACAATGGGGTAGGGGAAGATGGCATACACACATGCATATATATGTATGTATTTATATACATACATACATATATATGTATATATGTATACACACACACACACACACACACACATATATATATATATATATATATATATGTATGTATACATACTCACACATAATGACTGGAGAAGAGCATAGTAAAGATGACTTCACCAAAGGGTTCTTACAGAATGGATAAGGATTAAGCAGAAGTAGAAGGAAAAGATTCCAGATACAAGAAAAGTGATTGAATCATGGATGAGAAGAGAGAAAGTACTAAATTGCATGTTTAGAAAATGGAAAGTGACCTTTTTGTCTGAAGAGAAGAATACATTAAGGGGAATAATATGAAATAAGGTTGGAACCTACTATGGGAAAACATGGTTGGGACAAAGGAGTTTAGTAGTCAATGGGCATCCACTAAAAATGTTTGAGCAAAAACAAAACAAAGCAAAACAAAAACCAGCATAACCATATCAATGAATAAAGAAGGTAAATATGATAGCACTCATGTAAAAATAACTGGTATCTTCATCCAGAAGAAAATTTCAAACAAATTAGCTTAAGGACATGTCTGTTACCTTCAAAAAAAAAAAAAACAGGCCAAAGTTGAAGAAATTCTCTTGATCTACATTTTCATACTGCATAAGAAATGATAACAGATGCCAAAGAATGAGCCACAGAAGATGTGGTTTTCCTCTCTTTAAGACTGGGCAACTGGCCAATCAGGATCCAAAGGGATAAACTAATTTTCTTCTTCCTTTTACTCTTGCTAACACCTTAGAACATATAGCTGTTGAGCCACCCCAGGGAAGCCATCAGTTCTTTTCATCTCTGTAGGTTTCTAAGATAGTCTAGGCCTCAATGAACAAAAAACAACACCCTTCAGCAATCTGGGGTTATCACTGGTGTTTTTGTTCCTCTGACTTTGGCAAAACCCAAATCAGTCATTCTGCCTCACTTACTATGCCTACAATTTCTAGGAAAGCTCATATCCATGGGAGTTGACATGCCAATCCTTAGATATTTGTCTAATTTAATCATTTCCATAAGAAAAAAAATTGGAAAGAAGAGAAAGGGGGAGCTAAGAGTTCTTGGCAAACAAAGGCGACATTGATCTTCTCAGTCAATACACACTCATCTATCCAATATGTCATTTGAATGACACACAACTTAATTTTATTATAATCAAAATAAAATAGAGTTTTGGACTTCTATTTAACTTGATACATATTACTTCTATTCTTCAGTGTAGGTTATTAGAATGATAATTTGTACCAATGATGTATTTTAAGGTAAGAATTTAATAAACCCAATTCCTTGCCATTTGACAACTCCCCTTAATTTTTCCTCATAGCAACTCCATGAAGCAGATAATGTAAGATCTCTTTGTCTCTCTGTTTCTGTCTGTATTTCTGTCTCTTTCTCTCTGCCTCTCTCTGTGTATATGTCTGTCTCTGTTTCTTTCACTGTCTATTTTTCTTTCTCTGTCTCTCTGTGTCTTTCTGTCTCTGTTTTTATCTCTGTCTCTTTCTGTCTTTGTTTGTCTTCCTCAGTTTTTCATGCCCCATCTCTATCTTTGTTGTCTGTTCTTCTCTGTCTCTGGGGGGGAAAAAACCTGGAATCTGGAAATATAATTAAATACCATTATGCCATAAAACATAAAGAACAGAAGAGTCTCAGATAAATTTGAAGAGAAAAAATATTGAAAAAAATTTGAATTGGTATAGAGTGAAGTGAACAGAACAATAAATGCAATAATAAAAAACAATAATGTAAATAATAATAAAAAAATTATTTTGAAAAATTCAAAATCTTTAGGCAAAAGAATGACTAACAGATTTCAGAGGACAGATTAGGAAATGTAGTCTCAAGAAATAAAAAAAAATATTTTTGAACACAGTAATGTAAAAATTTATTTTGATTGTGCATATTTATTATAAGTTTTGTTGTTGCAATTTTCCATTTTAAAAAAATTGCCTTCTACAACCCCCTTCCCCAGAATTGGTGAGAGATTAGAAATAAATAACATATTTGTTATTTGATGAAAAAGTGGGGAATAGTAATAATGCTTAATTGGTTAGATTGTCACAAACATAAAATAAGGCATATTAATTTTGAAACTATGAAACACTTTAGATATCAGATTTTTTTTATATGAGTGCTATCAGATTTACCTTCTTTATCCATTGATATGGTTATGCTGATTTTTGTTTTGTTTTGTTTTGTTTTTGCTCAAACATTTTCAATGGATACCTACTGGCTACTAAACTCCTTTGTCCCAGCCATATTACTCCATAGTGGATTCCAACCTTATTTCATACTATTTCCCTAAATGCATTCTTCTCTTCAGACAAAATAGCCACTTTCTATTTTCTAAATATGAAGTTTGATACTTTTTCTATTCTCAGCCATGGTTCATTCACTTTTCCTGTGGCTGGAATTATCTCTGTCTCTGTCTGTCTCCCCTCATCACTTTATAGTTGAGAAAATAGAAGCCCTATAAAATGACATAATAACATGTCCCACCAGGATTCCCCTAATTAGTAATAAACTGCTCATAATTTCTCCAAAATTAAAGTCCACCATTCTCTATATATTGGCCCTCTCTGAACTCTTGGTTTTTCATTTCCTCTAGTTGTGTGTCCTGCTTTCTAGAGTTCCCAAGTTGGGGTGACAACATGTACTGTGCTTTCTAGAGCTGCCATGCTGAGGCGGTTAAAATATACCATCTTAGTGGAGGAGTGATGAGGCAAGACTCTCGAGGATGGTTAAAATATGGAGTCAATTTATTCCCAGTTGTTTTCCCGTTATATACCTCATACTCTTATATAACCAAAGCAACACTGCACATGCACTAAGTGTATACTATGCACATGGGACCACATAAACAACTTGCTATTACATGTAGATTGCCACCTGCTATCACTCTACTTCAATTATAACATGGATTATCACTATCCACTGACTACTCAGGAAATCTGAGAACCCTTAGGGGAGATGGGGAGCCAAACCAGACATTGTTAGCAGGTTCCCTCTAGGCTGAAGGGTCTTATATCTCACCCAGAGTTCCCCCACTATCTTTGGCCCTCTATATCTAGTGATCTTTTATCTAGATTATTTGACAAGGAGTAGAGATTAATGTGATTTTTACCAAAATATTCCCATCCTTTATTTTCTGGTTACCTTTAATAAGAAACTTTTCTTGATCTTATTTTCCTTCTCAATAAAAAGGAAATGGTTATATTAGATAGGTACCAAACTCACTCCTAGTTTTAGATTTCTGAGACATTGAACAACAGGGTAAATGAGAGCAGTCTGTGACTCACCAGTTGTATAACACTGAGCAGATGAAAATTTCTCTGAAATTCAACTTCCTTTTCTGAAAAAAAAGGACTAGATTTCTGAAATATCAAGTATTTGTCCATGAGTTTCTAATCAGAAATAAGCCTTCAATTGTAGATTTTACTTGTCTGTTACTAAAAAAAAAGGCAATGTCATATCATCAACCAAATTCATAGACAGAGAATTGAAAGAAGGCAAGTAAATCCCTGAATGCCCAGGTGTTTCTCTCTTGGGACAGACCTTTGGGGAGTTGCTTATTTCAAAGATCCTGTTGGTATTGCTATAGAAAATTTAACCAAATAGAGCTGGTAATACATCTGCACATACACAATACAACTAAAACATTAAAGAGCACATATATGTCAGTGTGGGCTGTAAATATAAATAGTCCAAATAAATAGACAATAGCTAGGTAGCACAGTAGATAAAGTGGTAAGTTGGAAATCAGGCCATCAGCTCTACATCCAAATGTAGGTAATTTCTAGATGTTTGACTCTAGACAAGGCATTTAACTTCTATTTTCCTCAGTTTCTGCAGTTGTAAAATAGGAATAATAACATACCTCACAGGTCTGTTGTGAGAATCAGATGAGATAATATGTGTAAAGTCTCAGCACAAAGCAGGTACTGTGAAACAGCTTATACCCTCCCTTCTCTTTCTTGTATATCTGCATGTATATGTACATGTGCATCTATGAACATGGTTTTATAAATAACAAACAGCAGGAATGGACTGTGGATAGAGCAATGGTTCTGGAAACAACAAAAACTGATTTACAAATGAACCAACGCTTACTATCTGTGTGAGCCTGGTCAAATCATTTAAATTTGACTGCTTTGATTTCCTCAAATTAAAAATAAAGATAATAATATTGAATATCTCTCAGTGTTATTGAAAGGATGTAAGGAGATAATATTTACAAACATTTTGTAAATATTAAAACATAAAAATGTATCTATATATATATACACATACATGCACACATATGTGTAACATCCATATATATTTTAATAGACAGACAGACAGATAGATAGATAGATACTAAATTTCATTAGATCTCAGTAAGGTAGCTGCTCTGTTACAAAGCTAACCCCACCAAGAATCAGCCATCTATCAATGATCTAAAGCTAAGTTCTCTGCAAATAGGGGGTGTACTTTAAAAAATAAAAAGTACCAATTATTTCAGTCTCTACCTCTTGAGATAAAGTATTTCTCATTATGTTCTGCTCCTGTAGTATGTATGCCTGAATGTAGCATTTTAGAAGAATTTTGCTTTATTTGTGTGACAGGAATATATCCCTGTCTGACAAAGTCTACTGAGAATTTTCTATAACTCAGTGAGACAACAATTTATGAGATATTCTTTTTCTATCTTTATTTGAATCAGAATTTTCAGTGAATCCATTGATTAGTCATTTGCAGAATGATGCAGAAGAATAGAAAGATGCATCATCCAACTGGGCAAGATACAATCTCTCCCATCCCCATCTGTCTCTGCTCTGAGGTGACCTGCCTTCTCCAACAGTCACCTGAAGGATGTCCTAGCCAAATTAAAATGGATACATCCCTCTCTCTGAAGTGTCCTAAAATCAAAGCAATTGGCAGAGGTCATGGAAGACTGAGGCTTTCTCTAGGAAAATAACTACTTAAAATTTCAAAAGATAATATGCATGAAAGCACCCTCCTCAAGCGAATATGTTCCCCAGTGTCCTCACTTTTAGAAACAACTAAGAGAGAAAAGTAGAAAAGGAGCTGAGATGGATTTTGGTATTGATTCAAACTGAGCTCAATGGAACAACCCTCTAATGATTCAGTTAGAATAAATCTCTCAAAGGTCAGCTGCTTCTCCAAACCACTAGAAAATCAATATAATTAGAGCGAGTAAATTCCACAAATGGCTTCACTTGCAAGATTGCTTCCTTTCAACCAGACCATATATCCTAAAAGACCAGGGGGAATGCAGAGAGATTTTGCCTCTTGACATTTGTCTAGCAGCCAAAAGTGGAAGAAACTAAATATTTAGGACAAATTAAGCACCCAAACCTTTTTTATTTTAAATGAGCTCTATGCTTGGGCATTCATAGAGCATTTTGCAAATTTCAATAACTTCCTCATATTTCATTGTTGCATCTCTCCCTGGGTATTCTCATCCTTGTCTTCTAGATGAGTTTAAATCATTTATCCTAGGGGACATACAGAACTGGTATTAGAATCCAAAGAATAGGAATGATCATATCTCCACAATGTGCAGCTAAAAGGAACTGAGAGAATTTTCCCATCCCCAATTTTCTAACTGGAAAAACTTGAGACCCAGGAAGAATTGTTGATTATGCAAAGAGCACGAAATGAGCAAGGAGCAGAGCTAGAATGAAAATCAAGGGCAGCTGGTTCTCAGGCTAGTTTTCTTTTCATTTTAACTCACATTTGACTGTCAAGCTTCATTGTCTGTCTCTCAAATCTTGAAATTCTAGAATATTTACCTTAGCCTGAAGGAACAAATTTAGCTAAGAGAGAATAACTTCTTTCATGAACCTTGTGTGAGCCTGGAAAGTTATTGAATTCCTTAATGTACCCAGCTTAACATAGACATTGCCAACTACCTTCCTGGAGGAAGTTTCTATCCTGAGGGTCTATTCTCATGGAATCCAGGGACATTATCATATCCAAAACCAGGAAAAAACCCCTCTGCCTCCCTCACCTAGAATATTTTCTTCTATATCTCCACCTCCTGGATTTCCTGGTTTCTTTCAAGTTCCAGTAAAAACCCCACCTTCTACAGGAAGTCTTTCCTGATACCCCTGAATGCTCATTGCATTCATGAGCTAATGCTATTTATTTGCAATTTGCTCAGTATATTATTTGCAGTTTACTCTGTATATTTTTCTTGATACTTGTGTGCATATCATCTTTCTCCTTAGAGCTCCTCAATCATAGGAACAACTTTGGACTTTTTTTTTTTTTTTTTTTTGTATTCTCAAAACTAGCACAGTCCATGACACATAGTAGGAACTTAATTAAATACCTACTGATTGACTGGCATTTTAAATCACCACTCCAACCATCACCCATTGTCCCATGCTGACTTCCATCATGCTCTGCATTATCATCACCATCATTAATTCCCAGATAACTGAATTTGGTGAGCCATTGAATTGTAGGTATCTTCCGATAACCCCACACAGATACTCAAAAACATCAACATAATTAGTTTGGACTTGATTGAAGCTTCTACACGGCGTCTCTTAATCGGCTTCAATTCCAGGATTGCATATGCTTTCTAAAGTCTCAATACAGAATAGTTCCATTCACAAGATGCTTTGAGAAGCATTTTTGGAAAAATCTTTGATCCTGGCAGCAGCCCCATGAGGCATAGTTAGCACAAATATTGGCACCTCCATTTTCCAGATGGGGAACTTGAGCGTACTGAGAGACCGAGTGAAATGGCTGTGGTTACATGAACAGTATGAAGCGGAACTGGAATTCGACCCCATTTCTAATGATTGGGGCTACTGGTCTGCCCTCTATACCACTGTTATTTAGTCAAACTCCTCTAGCATATTTTAACAGATTAAAGTTTGTTTGAGTTAAAAAGAAAACTATCTTCCTAGTTTTATTTCAACTTATTCTCCTTCATACTTTCTGTGTTCCTTATTATTTTATTTTTTTTCACCAGCTGACTGCTTTCCCTTGTTTTACTTCTACCTTTAGGTTTGATTCATCCTAGAAATGGAAAGAGCAGCATTTAGATGCTTGGATTCAAGAAATAAATAGCATAAATAAATGCTTGAATAAGAATGTCTAAACCATAGTTTATGGAGCAGTGAGGTGCAGAAGGAAAAGTATTAAATTACAAGATCATCATCCTTTAATACAGTATAATGGACAAAACAGCTCATGAGATGCTGGGCTGCATTAATAAAAGCTTAGTGTTCAAAGTAAGGGAGGGAATACTCATAGTATCCTCTATCCAATGGGAAGTGCCTTCCTAAATTAGAGATGATCTACAAGAGGGTGATGAGGAAAGTGAGAGGACTTAAAACTGGGCCATATAACAAAAGAACTGAGGGATATTTATACTGGATAAGAGACTATATGACACTCTCTTCAGATAATTTCATACCATTCATTCCAGAATCTGATCTGAAAGGATCTCAGGAGTCATCTGTTCTAACCCATACAGGAAAAAGAATGCCTGGCACAATATGCCCAACAAGAATATTTGAGCTTCTATTATATCAATGGCTTTAGACTTACTTAGCTTTAGATGGAAGCTAAGTGAAAGTAGCAGAAGCTAATTAGGACTGGATTTGAGTAATTTCTTCAACAATTAGAGCTGTCTATGTGAAAATGATTTCCTCAAGAAATCACTACACTGTTGGTATTCAAGGAAATGCTGGAAGTTTTGTTGTTATTGTTGTTGTTTTGCCTCCAAACAAAGGTACTTCACAGCTGGGGTGTGCTAGGTCAGCTTATGCAACAACAAATGCAAAGGGCATTTGAATGAGAATAATATCAGAGAAATACATAAAACCAGATGTACCTGATTCCTGAATATTCTGAGCAGCTAGATGGCACAGTGGATAGAGTGCTAGAGACAGGAAGATTCAGTTTCATGAGTTCAAATCTAGCCTCAGATACTGACTAGCTGTGTAATCATGGGAAAATTACTTATTTCTATTTGCCTCAGTTTCTTATCTGTAAAATGAGCTGGAAAAAAATAGCAAGCATCTTTGCCAAGAAAGCCCCAGATGGAATCACAAAGAGTTGAACATGACTGAAACAGTCAAATAACAAGCACCTTGAAGACTACTATGACTGTGTGTCATTATTGTGCTGACTTAGAATGATAAAAAGTAGAAGGAATTAAAGGGAAAATGGGCCCAAGATCCCAAAGCAAAAAATCTTCCCCATCAACAATTAAGGAATTATTTTATTTTTATTTTTTATTAAATTGAATATCAATACAACCAAGATACCTAAGCAGTATTAGATATGGCGCTATCCCTGGGGTCTCAAGACTTAGTTATGTGTTATTGGACAAACCATTTCCTTCTATTTACCTCAATTTCACAATATGTAAAATTTGAGAATAATAAAATTACCTATCTCCCAAAATTGCTACGGAAATACAATTACACAATGTCTGTAAAGCATGTTGCAAATATTAATGTCCCATAGAAATGCTAACATGTAATAAAAATAATAATTAACAACTAACTTTGAAGATTTTTCCATTCAAATAAATTAATTTCAATTGTTTCAGGTATTTCTAAGTCTCCAAAAGTAACCTTTTAATTATTATTTTTTTTAACTCACATTCTTTTTGTGAACTAATCTAATCATTCTATGGAACAATTTGGAACTATACCCAAAAGGCTATAACACCGTGTACAACCTTGGATCCAGCAGTCTCACTACTGGTTTTTGCAATTTAGTGCAAAAACAAATGTGCAAAAAATGTTTGTAGTAATTTTTGTAGTGGCAAGGAATTAGAAATTGAGTAGATAGCCATCATTGGGGAATGGCTGAAAAAATATAATTTATGAAAGTAATGGAATATTGTTATTCTGCTAAAATGATGAGCAGGCTGATTTTTAGAAAAGCCAAGAAAGATTTACATGAAATGCTGCTGAATGAAGCAAATAGAATGGGGAAACATTGTACCCAATAACAACAATACTGTGTGATGTTCAACTATGATAGATATGGCTTTTCTCAGCAATTCACTGATCCAAGGTAATTCCAGTAAACTTTGGATGGAAAATGCCATCTGCATCCAGAGAGAGAACTATGGAGACTGAATGCAGATTGCAGTACACTATTTTCACTTTTTCTTTTCTCTTCTGTTTTTTTTTTTTTTCTCATGTATTTTTCCTTTTGTTCTGATTTCTCTTTTCCAAAATATGAAAACATGTAAAAATGAATGTACCTATATATATATATACATATACATACATATACATATATATATATATATATTGTGTGTGTGCACATACCAGATTCCACACATGGGTATGTATATAATTTACTTTGTGCATATTGACACTCCTTGGCAAAAGAATATTCCTAGAGGGCAGGGACTATTTCATTTTTGTTGTTATTATCATTGCATCACCTGCTTTGAATATAGTTACTGATGCATATTATTTAATAAATGCTTGCTAAAATGATGGATTTGCATAACAGAAGATTCTCTTACTCAACCACTTTACATTTTTTTTTTTTTTGGTTTCCAACACTGGAATTATTTGTTAACTTAGAAAGCTGACATTTAAAGGAGCAACTAGCAAAAGAACCTGAATCAAGTTATAGCAAGAAAAGTATTTTTCTTGTGTAAATATTTTCATGCATTTAGTAGTTGTAGTATAACTTCTGTCCAGTTTTTTACTGATGATTATGTTGGGGTTAAAGTCAGCCTGTTCTCCTAGACTACTTCCCTTGGAGTTATTTTAAATAAACTCAACTTTCTTATGAATGATTCATGGTATAAGATCTATTAAATCAGGCTCATTGGTACTTCATTTGTAATTTGGCATAAAGAACACTTACACTGAATTACTGGGGGAAAATGTAAAGGAAGGTGGCCTACAGCAGCAAATTTCAAACTATTACAAAGTTGTAATCATAAAAACAGTCTGGTATTTTCTATGAAATAGAGTGAAATATCAGTGGAATGAATTAGTTTATGACACAATAGGAAATGACCACAGTGATCTAATATCAAATAAACACAAAAATACAAGTTCTCGGGACAACAATTCATTATTTGACCAAAAATACTGGGAAAATCAAAAAGAACTTTGGCAAAAACTAATTATAGATCAGCAGCTTATCTTGCATCAACAAGGAAAGTTCAAAATGGGTACATTATCATCATTTCATAAGAAAATTAGAGGAGACTGGAAATTTTTACCTGTCTTATCTATGGGTAAAGAAAGGCTATGTGAACAAACAAGATAGAGTGAATCCTGGGAGATAAAATGGAGAATTTTGATCACATTAAATTTTAAAAGGTTTTGCAAAACAAAGCAAACATATTTAAAATTATAGGAAAGGAGGAAACTGGGGGAAATTTTTACAGAAAGTTTCTCTAATAAAGGCTTTGTTTCTCAAACATAAAGAAAACTAGGGACAAAGCCAAGATGGGGGAGAAAAGGCAGGGACTGGTCTGAGTTCTTTCAAATTTTCCTCCAAACAACTTTAAATTATTTTTTTAAAACAAATTCTGGGGTGACAGAATCCACAAAAGAATGAAGTGAAATGATTTACAACCCAAGATAATTTAGACTGTTGACAGGAAAGGTTTATCACATCAGGTTAAGAATAGAACACACTCCAGCATAGGCTAGCTTGGAAAAGTAGCAGCAATCCTTGGGTGTGACGAAATCAGTGGCAATAACAGTGGTTTCTAAACCTCTCAACCCATAGAAATTAAAGAGTATAGGCAACTGATCAAAAAGAAATTATAGGAATCCCTTTGTTGGGGATTCAAGAGCAAGGCTCTATTATATTACTAATAGTTGGATCTGGATTACGGTTTTGGGTTTCAGTGAGAAGGCAAAGGGGAGCACTAAAACATCAGTGTTTGCAATCATAGAGAAGTAGAGACCAAACTCACAATTCCAAGGCTGAAAAAAAAAATGCTTGTGGTCACTCACAGAGAAGAGAACAGGCCAAGAGAATACTAAACAAAATTCTTTTTAGATTGTACCACCTTGAAAGATTGGAATATTTTCAAGTCTGGTTTTGAAAACACCTCTACAAAGAACTTGAAACTTGAGACAGTGCCCTTTCCATCCCAAAAGCAGAGTTCAACTTTAGTATATAGAGTTATAAGTCAAGAAATAGGTATACAAATGAGCAAACAACAAGGAAAGATTCTGAACATAGAAAGTCACTATTGTGACAGGGATGATCAAAACACAAACTCAGGAGATTTTTTTTTTTTTAAAGTAACACTGTAACATCCAAACCCTAAAGGATTAGAGGAAAAAGATATAACTAGGCCTCAGGCCATGGAAGAATTCAAAAAGATTCTAAAAATTAAGTAAGAGAGGTAGAGAAAAACTATGGGGAAAATGAAAATGGTGCAAGAAAAAGATCATGAAATAAGTCACAGCCTAGTAAGAGTCATATGAAAACATTCAAGAAACTAACACCTTAGAAAACCAAATAAACCAAATAATTAAAGAGGCACAATAATCCAATGAACACTCTTCAGTTGCTTAATAAACATAATTTCCCAGATGTAAAAAGATTAATTTTACTGAAAATAAGAACTCCTTAAAAAGTAGAATTGCCTAATAGAATTGGGAGATGAGGCACACAAGCTCACTGAAGAAAATAATTCCTTCAAAGTCAGAATTGAAGACTTCAGATAGAAAGAGCCATCCACACCCAGAGAGAGAAATATAGAGACTGAATATGGATCAAAGTATAATTTTTCACTTCTTTTCTTTGATGTTGTTTGTTTGTTTCCTTGTTTTTCTTTTTTTTTTTTTTCTTTCTTTCTTTCTTTTTCTTTTTTCTTTTTTTTTTTTTACCTTTTGATCTGGTTTTTCTTGTACAGCATGAGGAATATGGAAATATGTTTGGAAGAATTGAACATATTTATTCTACATTGGAGTGCTTGCTGTTTATGGGAAAAAGTAGAAGGAGAGGGGTAGAAAAAATGAAACACGAGGCTTTGCAAAGGTAAATGTTGAAAATTATCTTTGCATGTATTTGGAAAAATAAAAAGCTATATAAAAAAAGAATTGGACAAAAATAAGCTAATGATTTCATGAGCCATCAAGAAATAATCAAAATAAATCAAAAGAATGAAAAAGAGGAAAATGTGATATATCTCATTGGAAAAATAGCCGATCTGAAAAATAGATTGAAAATAAGTAATTTAAAAATTATTAAACTACTTGAAAGGCATGATTTAATTTTTTTCAAGAAATTTTCAAGAAAATTTATCCTATCATCTGGAAAAAATAGAAATAGAAAGAATTCACAAGTCACCTCCTGAAAGAGATTGCAAAATGAAATTACATTAATAATCAGAGGGTTTTAAATTTGGTATTCTGAAAAAAACAAAAGAGCTAACATTAAAACCAAGAATTTCCTACTCAAGAAAAAATGAGCATAATTTTTTGAGATGAGGGTATAGACATTCAATTTAAATTTGATGATCAAATACAAGATTCATGGGAAGCATAAAAAACAAGTATGGAAGAGAAATCAGAAGCAATTCACTAAGGGTAAACTTTTTACATTTTTACATGAGAAGATGCTTATAATGCCTAAGAAATTCCTCATTATTAGTGCATCTAGAAGTATTATACATAGATAGAAGCCATAGATGTTAGCTGAATATAATGGCATAATTTTCTTACAAAAGTAAAATTAAAGGAAAGATGGGGGAAGTGGAAGGAAATGTATAAATTTTGCTCTCTTTGGAATTGACTTAGTTAAAGAGGGGATGACATACACATTCGAGTATAAAAAAAAAATATCTTGCACTACAAAATAAGAGAAGTGAGAGGATGATAGAAAGGAAAGTCATTTCAGGAAGATGGTAATGGAATTTTAGACAATGGTGGAAGGGTTAAAGGTGAAAGGAAAGAGAATAAAATAACAAGAGGGAAAATAGGAAAAGAGAATTGTCATGACTGTAGAGAAAAAAATATGGAGCAAATTTCTCTGATGAAGGCTTCTCTTCTCAAATATATAGAGAACTGAATAAAATTTATTTTAAAAAAGCCATTTCTCAATTGATAAATGGTCAAGAGATATAATTAAGAAGTAGTTATCGATGGTCATATAAAAATGCTTCTGGTCATTATTGATTAACTTAATGCAAATTAAAACAACTCTGAAATACCATTCTATTATTAGATTGGTTAATATGCTAGAAAAGGAAAATGACAAATTTAGGAGATGTGGGAAATTGAGACATTACTGCACTGTTGGAGGAATTATTTGCTCCGTAGAGCAATTTGTTGCTATTCCAAAAGGATTATAAAATCATGCAAACCCTTTGACGCTAGTAGCAATAACACTAATATGTCTGTATCCCAAAGAAATAAAGTAAAAGGGAATAGGACCTATACATATAAAATATTTGTAGTAGGTCTTTTAGTAAAGTATTGAAAATTCACGGGATATACATCAACTGGGAAATTTCAGAACAAGTAATCATACATGATCATGATGGAATACTATTGTGTTTTAAAATTGATGAGCAGAATGATTTCAGAAAAATCTAAGGAGAGTAATATGAACTGATGCAAAGTGAAGAGAGCAAAATCAGGACAGCAATAATAAATTTGAATGACTTCACTATTCTCAGCAATACAAGAATCCAAGACTGTTCTGAAGAACATATGCAACATGCTATATACATCTCCAGAAAAATAACTAAAGGAGTCTGAATGCAGATCAAAGCATACTATTTTTATTTTTTTTATATTCCTTCATGTTTTGTTTGTGTTTTATTTTACACCTAGAAATTTGGAAATATGCTTGACTCTACCTGTATAACCTATATCAAACTGTTTGCCTTCTCAATGAGAGAAACAACGAAGAACAAGAGAGTTTGAAACTCAAAATGTAAAAAAAAAAAAAAAAAAAAAAGGTTGGATTTTTTATATGCAATTGGGTAAACAAAATATTAAAAATCCTAAATATATGAAGAACTGAGTCAAATTTATAAAAGTATGAGTCATTCTCCAATTGATAAATGCTTTAAGGATATGAACAGGTACTTTTCAGAAGAAAAAATCAATTGTCACTAGTGACATAAAAATATTCTGAATCACTATTAATAAGATAAATGCAAATTAAAACATCTCTGAGGTACCACCTCAAAACTATTAAGTTGGCTAATATGATATAAATAAAATAATAAATTTTAGTGAGGATGTGGAAAAATCAGAACAACATTGCACTATACCAGGGTTATATACCAGTCCAACCATTCTTGAGAACAATTTGGGACTGTGTTCTAAGGATTATAAAATTGTGTTTGACTTTCGACTCAGCAATACCACTATTAGATCTCCATCTCAAAGAAATCAAAGAAACAGGATCTATATGCACAGTGACATTTATTACAACTTTTTCTGTAATGTCAAAGAATTGAACACTGAGGAAGTGTCCATCAGTTCAAGATTGAATTAACAAGTTGTGGCATATAATCATGAAGGAATGGTATTGGGCTATAACAAATGATGAGCAAGATGATTTCAGGAAGACCTGGAAAAACTTAAATGAAATGATGAAAAATGAAATGAGCAGAACTAGGAAAGCATTTTATGTGTTAACATTTTTATCAAATTTATCAGATATCTTAATCAAATTTATCAACTGTGAATGACTTAGCTTCTCTGATTAAGACAATGATCCAAGATAAACTTTAAATGATTTATGATAAAAAAAAAAAGTGCTATCTACCTTCAGAAAGAGAAACTTTGAAGTCTGAGTGAAGATTCAAGCATAACTTTCCTTGTTAATTTTTCCTTTTTTTTTTCTTGCTTCCCCTCAGCATGGTGATATGAACATATGTTTTATATAATTTCACATATTTGATACCACATGTCTTGCCTTCTCGATAGTTGAGGTAGGGATGAAATTTAGAAAGAGTAATTAGAACACAAAAATTTTAAAATAAATGCTAAAAAATAAATAAACCATTTATTAAAAGGAACAAAAAAGAATACTTAACCTGGTAACTATAAAATTAATGAAGTCTCACATTTGTTTGGGACAAGTTAATTCAAACAAGTCTTTGTCATGTCCTTATTAAACTCTCCTTCCTTCGCTACTGTGTCCCCTTTCCCCCCACCAATCCCACTAGGTAATAATAAGTGACCTCATATCTGTTCTGTATGATCTATCTGTCTATATCTCACAGACATGTGCATACATATTGATTCTATCAACTGAGAAATATTGATTAAATGCCTTATATGTGTCCCATACCATACTTAGCACTGGATATTTAAAACAAAGTAAAAGATAATTCCTGACCTCAAGGAAATTACAATCTAATGGTGACCATATTCACACAAACAAATATATACAAAACAAGCTATATACAAGTTAAATATAAAATACATAAAAGAGGAAAAGCACTAGAATTAAGAGGGGCTGGGGAAACTTCTATAGTTTTACATGTGACTAAATATGGAATGGCTTCTCTTTGGAGAGAAATGGGAAATTACCTGCTTTCTTTTCTCTCCTAGAGCATCTGGGTGGAACAGTCGAAAGAACACTAAATCAGGAATCAGGAAGACCTGAGTTGAAATGTGGCCCAATACGCTAGTTATGTGATCCTGGGCAAATCATTTAATCTTTCTCATCTTAAAATGAACTGGAGAAGAAAATGGTAAAATACGATAGTATCTTTGTGAAGGACAATCCCAAATGGGATCATGAAGAGTTAGACATGATTGAAAAAATGAGTAAACAAAACAACAGCAAAATTTTCTCTTCTACCAGATTTATGATTTTATATTCCCCACAGCTTTTTTTTATCTTTGTATTTCTAATTTTGCCAGAGTGTCTTTCCTGTAATGGTAGCTTTAAAATGTTTAGCTAAGCAAAATCTGTATAACACCTATGGTTACAAATAAACTTCATGGTTCAAAATAGTATTTAGGGAAAGATAAAAGACATAAAGTAAGTAGGCTATTAGTACATTAGATTGTTTCTCTACAAAGTAATTATGGGAATATATGAATTAGAAGAATGCAAGGTTAGAGAAAAAGAATGGCTTCCTTTCCCAGAGTTGCAGGGGGTATCCATTTCAACAAAATCATGAAAAATTAACAAGGATAATCATATTCTTGTAGAAATGTTTCACTATAAATTTCAAATAATGATATTGATTCTGGCCAAAGGCCTATGGACTGACACAGTTCAACAGACCTTAGTTGTTCAGGGAAATGTGGTTAATTAATTAATTGATTAATCAATGAGCATTTATTGAATACTTTCTCTTTGACCAGTGCTGGGTTGACTGCCTAAGAAATTAAAAAGTTTATAGAAGCATTGAGCCAACTATTACGATAAATAATATCTTTAAATGAATAGACAAACAAATAATGAGGAAATAAATAAGTATTATAAGGAATTAGAGAGACGCTTCCATAAAATGTCTCTCAAATTTATGGTGAGTTGTTTTAAGAAGGTTGCTATGACCATAGTCCACAAGCAAAGCATTTTTAACCCAATATTATTGCCTTGAAAACTTTGCTCAAATTCTTATCTTTGCAGATTCTGCAATTTCTTTGATTATTTCATTCATTGTAAGATTTCTGATCATTTTTATAAAGCTGCATCCTAATAAGTTGTGCATATTCTAGCCAATGGCTCAGCTAATATTGCATCCATACCATCTCATCTTTTGCTGCCTTCATTCATATTAGTATGTAAAACTTGCACAGGTTACCTATCCACAGCCTTCCTCTTGATCTCTTGACAGTACATAAATATAAATGGGGAATATAAGCCATCTATCAGTCATTCTTGGCACAGGACCTAGGTTGGGCCTGGTTGCTTTTCTGTTCTTATATTTTTCTATTGACATTTATTCTGCTTTCCATACTCACCTATCCATTATTAACATGTAGCAGCTAAATAAGATCTTGTGTGTCCATGCTTATCCTGGATTCAAATGGGAATGCAAATTAACAAGGAGCATGGTGAGAGAAAATTTAAGTTTTAGTAGCTTCAAGGATGCAAGTGAAAATTGGCATCCCAAGAATTTAATTCATAGTTCCCTTTGTCATACAGCCATGTTTTGAGACAGGCCTTCTTCAATTGGATAGCATCATTATCTCCTGACACTGAAAAAGAGGAAGAATATGCAAGAGGAAGTGGGATAATGGGATGGAGAAATACCTCTTCTCCAAACCACAGGATGATCATCCCCTAAAGCAAGCTATGAAGATAAATCTGATATAATTCAGAGACATTCCCCCCAAAAGAAGTAAAGACCTTAGTGTCCTTATGCAAAGCCATATTGCTCTCAATTTATAAATGGTCTTGTATTTGGTTGTAAGCTCAATTCCCTTTCAAGACATCTCTAGAAAAGACAAGACATGGACAGAGACATACAAGTTTTCTGTATCCCCATAGTACAGCTGAATAATTTGTTCAAGAAGACAATGGGGGATGGTGGTTCCTTATTGGTGAGGTGATAGTTGTTCAGCTCTTAAAACCCATAGGAAATAGCCCAAGGATGATGGATGAAGGTAAAGAATGGAACTGTCACACTGCAGCCAAAGCATTAATCAAGTATCTGCCCAACTAAAAGAGCACAGCCAAGGGAACCAGCAAAGAGTCAACCTAACTGAGAAGAGCCCCTTCCCAACTCTCAAAAAATTTCCCTGATCAAGCAAAGCAGATGTTAACTAAACTGTACCTGCCTGTGTAAAGCAATCCTGACCCTACAGGTTTCATACCTGGCCTAAATATATCTTCCCTCTTCTTAGTGTCCCATGTGATTGTTGGAGTCAGCTCTTGGATGGAATTCAATTTATGCATAGCCTAAAGATCTCTACTTAGGACTTACTCTAACTTCTCAAACTAGTAATGGGGTGACCTTGGAATTCTGAGGACTCCAGCAACAAGATTTGAGGATTAATGTGCCTTATCAAGCTAGAAAGGCTTTGAGTTGAATCCCACAGCTTATCTTTTGAGGACCTGTCTGGCTACCTTTTCAGAAATTCATCATTTGGTTGGCTGCAGAGAGATACCTTTTTCCACCATAGCAATTCACAAAGGCCATCTATAAAGATTTATAATGATTACAATCTGTAGTGGTCAGGAGAATAAATATAGTGATAAAATCACACATCTGAAGTATTCAGGGATGACTGGGGAAAAGATCATCTGATGCCTTGGGTATCTCATATTTAAAGTAATTTAAGAGTCCAATCTCAAAACTTCACTTCTGAAAATCATCTTTTAAAAAAGTAATCATGTGTAATATAACCACATCTTCCGATCCCGGTATCTTTCATTTAAGTTTCTATAATAGGTCCTGAAGTACTTTATTAAGTACATTAAAGTAATCCTAAATCCATCCATTAGATCCTTACTTTAACATATCCCTTCAAGAAGTTAAATAAATAGACAATAACAACCTGAATGAAAAAAAGGTAATGAAAGTGCACTTCATTGAGAAAAGCTTTGGGTTTATAGTTGTCTGTAAACAATGTTATTCTGGTAAATGCTTCACAATCAGTGCTCAGGGGGAAAAGATATGCATGGTACCCTTTTAAGTTTAATCTGTATTATTTCCATTTTCTCCATCACTTTCTAAATTTACACAATGAACAAAGCAACATATCAAGCCTTGAATTGCAGGGTTTGCTGATTTCAAAAGTATAAATAATCATGACTGAAAAAATAACAATTGGCCCCTAAAAAACTGGTCAGAGTTTTCTCTGGAACATCCCTCACTATAAATTCAATAAGCTAACAGAATTATAAGGCAGCCAGGGAAGTATGTCATTAAAGAGGCAGGCAAATAAGGTAGTGCTTCGACTCTACTACTCTTTGTTCAGGCAATATTTAGAGCATCAGCACACTACTGGAACAATTGATGAACCGGGAATGTCTGGAGAATGCAAATTGAATGAAAAATATCAAACTAGAGAAATCATGGTTTCACTATAAATTGTGAGTCCATGCATCAATTTGAAATAATGCTCACAATGGTGAAAGGAAGTGTCATTGGAAATATGACTTTTGTGCTAAAACATTTAAAGGAGGTGGAGTAAGAATTAGACTTTTAAATGAATAAATAAGAATTATTAAAAAAAAAAAAGAATTAGACTTGTTCAGCTTGGTCCAAGAGGGAAGACCACAGAGAAATGGGTAGTGAGGAAGATACAAAAACGTGAATTTAGATGTACTGTAAAGGAAAACAAAACCTTCCTCATTGTGACAGCCATCTCAATGGATCCAAAAAGTAGAACATAAGTGAAATGACCATTGCCTGGAGGTGTTGGTAGGGGCTCTTTGTTCACTTGTGGACTGGACTAGATGCCCTTTCAACTTTGGGATTTCTATTCATGAAAAGCAGCACTGTGGGTTTGAAAAGACATTATATCTAAAAGAAGGTGTCACATTGTAAAACATCCTTACTCTTTCCAGAAGTGTCTGTTATTGAATCTAAGACATTTGTAAATACAGATACCAAGAGAGAGAGAGACAGAGAGACAGAGAAAGACAGAGACAGAGACAGAGACAGAGACAGGGAGACACTCAGTCAGTGTTACCAAAAAATGCTTCCATGAGGAAGAGAGGATAATCTTAAAAGTATAAACTTCCTCAAAGATCTCTTTCAGAAAAACTCCATTAATGCTATTTACAATGAACATGAAGTTCCCTCTGACATATTGATATTTATATTCATCAAACAATTATTCATAAGTATTAAAATTAATCAAATTGATGAGAAATAAAAGCATGTCCAATAAATTTCTGCATCTTGACTCATCATATCCAGCATTGACTCATAGACATACAATTTAAATTTGTTTAATTGGATTCAATCCAATGGGCATTGCCTTAGTTAAATGGCCATCTGTTAAAGACCGTACACTAAAAAGGTCAAGATCTCCCTTGGTAACAGAGCTATCTCCAGTCATACTGATCTATATCTTGCTACTGGATCCATATGTCTCCAGAAGAGAAAGTGAAGCTGGTAATTGCCAGTCCTCCCTCATTTAAATCCAATGTACTTGCATGTTAGGGCATCACATCCCTGATATTGTATTGTCTTCTAGAATGAAGGACAAACAACCTCAATAACAACAATAACAATAAGGAGAATAGCTGCCCCTCTACTCTAGTTCCTTATTATTTCTATCCTGACCTAGGGCATGAGCCATATGATTTATCTTTCTGTTTTTATTCTATATCCTTTCCATCTTCGACAAGCTACAAAAAAATGAAATTATGAAAGCAGTTTCATTTATATTATCAAGTTGCCTTCAAAAAACCTTCAGAGTCCTGTTACTCTCTCTAAAGTAACATATATACTTCTATCTAGTATTTAAATTCTTCAAAACCCACTTCCAGTACCATCACAGTTTTATTTAATATCACCCCCCTTCCTATTCTCTCTATCAATCATATTTCTCTGCTAGATGTTCTTCAGATCTGAATTTCTGGCCCCAACCTTTAAGTCTTTGCATGTATCAGGAATAAACTTCCTCCTCGTTTTGAAATCATAGAAAACCCCACTTTTTGTTTTTTTTAGAATACT